>NC_137942.1:32252910-32275410 GCF_963969265.1 Rhamphochromis sp. 'chilingali' | reverse complement strand
CCTGATTCATTCCACAGTGCTCCCACCTCCTCCCAGCAGCCTCCTCCACCTGCTGCAGGATCCTGACTCACCTGCTTCCCAGCAGTTCACTATGTAGCTCTTCAACCTTGAAAAATTGTGAACATTAAAACTTTTAGGTCTAAGGGCCTGGAATTTCATTTTGTTCAACTCTGCACCATCAAACACGGTGTTCTCAGTTTTTCTACACCTTGAAACCAGAACCTAAAGTTATGTGAAGACTTTATTAGTGCAGCTTTTCTCACTTACAGGGAAATGTGTATGTATGTGTATCCATTCAAAGCTGGGTCCACACCACACATGGAGCAGCTCATTGTTTCGCTTTCTCATTTTGTGCTGCTCATTGTAGTCCCCACCCAGTTCTGCAGTCACTGTCAGCTTGACCACGTGATGATGAACTGAATGAACCAGGTTATCATCTGCTATAAGTTCTGATTAGAGTTGCTTTCCAGTTCACACCAGCTGCACTGCAAGATGACCTGAAGAGGCAGCAAACTGGCCTGCTGATATGGGAAATGTGAGACAGGAACAGCTGCAGCTCTTCCAAAGACAAGAGTGAGAGAATTATCCACTAGTAAAATAATCATTTTTCTTGGACACATAAATTAATTAATTAAAATGTGAAGTGAGTCACCAAATACACTCGGGCATCAGTTAACATAGCATGGTAGCCTGCTCAACTAAACTGTGTGGAAAACACCACAGTGTTTTAACAAAATATAAAGAATCCTCTTTTTAAAAAGAAATATGGCCACAATCTAAATCATTCTAGAGACATGAAGCTCAGGTTTTCCACTTTGCTAAGGCATACGGACATCTACACACAGGGGGCTACTTTACTTGAAACCAACCCCTGATGTCCAGAGTGGACTCTGAAACACTGCCAGTGCTGTGTAGCTAACAAGTTCAGCACTTTTAAAAACTGCTGATATATCTGACAGCACAGTAATAAAGGCGGTGTTGAAGTTCAGACCATTTGGCTCATGCCAAATGTAATTTCTGGGGACCAACATGATTTTATTAATAAACACATTCCTGTGATCGAGTCATCAAATACATAAAGATGTCCAAATGACTTTAGAGTACACAGTCATATGTATGGGGACCACAGTTGGTGATGAATCTTAGTGCCCCATGAAAAACACTATCCAATTAATGAACAGAAGCACATCTACAGGGAGTGCAGAATTATTAGGCAAGTTGTATTTTTGAGGAATAATTTTATTATTGAACAACAACCATGTTCTCAATGAACCCAAAAACCTCATTAATATCAAAGCTGAATGTTTTTGGAAGTAGTTTTTAGTTTGTTTTTAGTTTTAGCTATTTTAGGGGGATATCTGTGTGTGCAGGTGACTATTACTGTGCATAATTATTAGGCAACTTAACAAAAAACAAATATATACCCATTTCAATTATTTATTTTTACCAGTGACACCAATATAACATCTCCACATTCACAAATATACATTTCTGACATTCAAAAACCAAACAAAAACAAATCAGCGACCAATATAGCCACCTTTCTTTGCAAGGACACTCAAAAGCCTGCCATCCATGGATTCTGTCAGTGTTTTGATCTGTTCACCATCAACATTGCGTGCAGCAGCAACCACAGCCTCCCAGACACTGTTCAGAGAGGTGTACTGTTTTCCCTCCTTGTAAATCTCACATTTGATGATGGACCACAGGTTCTCAATGGGGTTCAGATCAGGTGAACAAGGAGGCCATGTCATTAGTTTTTCTTCTTTTATACCCTTTCTTGCCAGCCACACTGTGGAGTACTTGGACGCGTGTGATGGAGCATTGTCCTGCATGAAAATCATGTTTTTCTTGAAGGATGCAGACTTCTTCCTGTACCACTGCTTGAAGAAGGTGTCTTCCAGAAACTGGCAGTAGGACTGGGAGTTGAGCTTGACTCCATCCTCAACCCGAAAAGGCCCCACAAGCTCATCTTTGATGATACCAGCCCAAACCAGTACTCCACCTCCACCTTGCTGGTGTCTGAGTGGGACTGGAGCTCTCTGCCCTTTACCAATCCAGCCACGGGCCCATCCATCTGGCCCATCAAGACTCACTCTCATTTCATCAGTCCATAAAACCTTAGAAAAACCAGTCTTGAGATATTTCTTGGCCCAGTCTTGACGTTTCAGCTTGTGTGTCTTGTTCAGTGGTGGTCGTCTTTCAGCCTTTCTTACCTTGGCCATGTCTCTGAGTATTGCACACCTTGTGCTTTTGGGCACTCCAGTGATGTTGCAGCTCTGAAATATGGCCAAACTGGTGGCAAGTGGCATCTTGGCAGCTGCACGCTTGACTTTTCTCAGTTCATGGGCAGTTATTTTGCACCTTGGTTTTTCCACACGCTTCTTGCGACCCTGTTGACTATTTTGAATGAAACGCTTGATTGTTCGATGATCACGCTTCAGAAGCTTTGCAATTTTGAGACTGCTGCATCCCTCTGCAAGATATCTCACTATTTTTGACTTTTCTGAGCCTTTCAAGTCCTTCTTTTGACCCATTTTGCCAAAGGAAAGGATGTTGCCTAATAATTATGCACACCTGATATAGGGTGTTGATGTCATTAGACCACACCCCTTCTCATTACAGAGATGCACATCACCTAATATGCTTAATTGGTAGTAGGCTTTCGAGCCTATACAGCTTGGAGTAAGACAACATGCACGAAGATGATGATGTGGACAAAATACTCATTTGCCTAATAATTCTGCACTCCCTGTATTATCAATAAAAATGATCTCCACCTGTTTCTGTTTTACATAAAATGAAAAACAGGAATTATTTCTATAACCCCCCCCCCCCAAAAAAAAGTTTCAGTTTTCTTATAATATACTAAACCATAATCACTTGGAAATCCTAGATATTTAAAAGTAGACACCAACTCAGTTTGTTGACCACTTTTATCAAATTTTAATATGACATTGCTGATCTCACAACGTCTGAAAACTAGAGGACACATTTTTTGTGTGCTGAGGCTGTATCATATATGACAATAACAGCAGTAACAGTACTGCAACTTTTAATATAATATGACTGAAAAGGAGACCATAGAGATTTAATCTGTTCAAAGATCCGAGATTGAAGTACGTTTACCAAAACTGAAAGTTTAGATTAGTGTATAATTAGTTAAAATAATATGATCACCCCCTTTTAATAGAGGAGTAACAATGGCAGATTAGTGCAAGGGAACCTTTAGGAAAGGTTAAAAATAGATGCAACCGTGTAGCTGAGATTATGGCTGCTAGCTTTAGGAATCTGAGTACGCTGATTTACGAGGATTAAGTTCTTTTTCTAACCTCTGTTGTGGTAAAGTGAATAAAATTTAAAACCTGAGTATTCCTAGTGGTTCTTTCAGGAGTTTATGTATTTCAGTAGATGTGCCAGAATTACATTAAAATATTTTAGTATTCAGTTCTTACACACTCTGACACCAGCTTGATTCTGGAACAAATCAGGAAGGCTCTTGGCGTACTCCACCAGCTCGTATGAATCTCTGATGTCCGTCAGGCCATCACCATTAACAAAGCTGCCATCACGATGCTTAAAATACTTGATGGAAAGACAGAGATCACATGTTAAATGTCAACATTTATATTTACTGCAAGTGGTAAAAAGATTACACATTGATGTGTTATGATATATGCATTTTTTCTTGCACAAAAGAAAATTTTCCCTGATCACAAAGATGAGTTAATTATGTAACACAAAGTTTCATGGGAGCTGTGCAGTTTTGTCTTTGACCAGCAGGTCGAGCCCTGTGTCAACAAGATTCACAATAATAGATAGGACATATGTTAAATATTTTGATTTGGTGGCAACAATCACTTAAAAAAGATAGCACGTATTTACCTCTGTGTCACATCCTGTCTTTCTTTAGCAGCAGTCAATAAGTGTCTGAGATCTCAGGAGACCTTTAGCAGCATTTACTGAAATAGGGTCTGTAATCTTGTTAGAACTTGTAGTTAATATAAATGCTTTCCAGCATGGCAGGTTAATGCTTAATGAGAAGCTCGTACACAGCAGTAATTATCTAATGGAAAGCTTTTACTTATTTGCTTGGTTGGATCCAGGGGGTGATTTTTTATTTTATTTTATTTATTTTTTTGTCAGTTGGGTTATTTTTGTTCTGAAATTGTCAGTCTCACTGCATTTGCTGCTGTGTTTTGGATATTTGCAATTTTTCATTTGATAAAAGCCAGAATATTTACATTATGCGTGGTGATGAAAAAAATAGGTAACACAAAGTGTCACTTTAACTCTGAGTGCAGTTCCGTCTTTAACCAGTTGGTGGTACCGCAGATTAACTGTCTCTACAGTGGGAGGAGGAGGCTGTCTTCAGTTTTAAAAACGCGCCCTGCTCTGAAATATTCACACTAAAGCATTTAATCAGAAATTCTCCTCAACATTTGGTAAAGACCAAAATCAAAACTTGTAATGATAAAAAATTTTAGTATTATTTGATGTCTTCTAATGTTAATGTTTTGCCAGCTTGTCTACTGGAGACAGTGCAGTGTAAAATGAAAACAAGTTTAACTGTCCAGTGTTTTTGATATCATGCTGTTACAGTGTGCCCACACAGAGCTGTTGTGTGCTTTAGCACAGTGTGGCTTGTCATAATAAGAAGGTAATTTAACACACTGAAACACACTTTACATGAAACGTTAACAAGCAAAAGTGCAAACTGTTCTGATAATGTGGGGGCGTGACACATAAAGAGATTAGTAGCTCATTTTAACCTTCTGTTAGCTGCTGAGGAGCTGATGTACTTTATTATTTTAGTGTGTTAAAAAATTATGTTCCTTTGGTCAAATTAGACATCAGTGTTTGTTTACAGTGCAGGTCCAGATCCAGGTGATCCCTCATTCTGAATACAATATAGCATATTGTATTATATACAATATAAGATTTATGTTATTTTCTAGTTTAACACTATACATTTGTGTGCAACTGGAATGGACAGAGAGATGGCAGACTGTAAAAGAGCAGGAAGGACAAAGTAAGCAAATGGGCAGATAGTGAGGTGGGAAAACAGAAAATAAGATTATGACATGAATGGTAGCATTTAAAAAGGTGCATATTACTCCAAACAGAGGCTACAAATCTATTCACCACTGATATCCTGTGTTGGGTCTGCACAGTAAATGGTAAATGGTAATGGCCTGCATTTGTGTAGCGCTTTACTCAGTCCCTAAGGACCCCAAAGTGGTGCCCCCCACCCACCCCAAACCCCACACCCCAAACCCCACCTCACCCCCACCCCACCTCACCCCTCCTCCACAAAGGTGGCAGTCATATACTACTGTTGTCCAACCTATTGAGTTGCTTTTAAAGATAACTTTGTAATCTAATGTTGTAATAGCAATTGCAAGGCATTGTTTGAGTGACATTATGATTGGGGGCTGAGCACCCCGACAAGTTTTGACCTAGGACCGTTCCTGACGGAATCAAATCCCCAGTTATAGTTACTGGAAAGACCTGCCCACATAATCCAGCAGGAGTAAAACAAAATAACTACAGAGTGATTGAGCTTGCATCAAGACAGCCTGCATGATGCAGTATTAAACTTTTTGCATTGTATTGTATTGTGCTTGTCCTCAGACAGGAGAATCAGCTGCATTACAGAAATTGAAGGTACAGTCTGTTAATAATAATAATAATAATAATGGATTGCATCAAAGCGCTTTACAATACCACTATTCATTCACTCTCACATTCATACACTGGTGAAGGCAAGCTACAGTTGTAGCCACAGCTGCCCTGGGGCAGACTGACTGTTACTGAGTTGTTAGAATGATGTGTGTGAGTGCCTGCCATATGCTTTGTGCAAATAGATCTGATGAGTCGAACTGATAAGAAAGTTATCAAAAGTGCAAACCCCCCCCACATTACAGATGGCTCATCAGGTTGTTTCAGTGGCTATTGTTTTTTCTTTATAAAAATCTCTGTTTAAAGGTATAAAAGAAGCCAAGTGAAAATACAAACAGCACATCGAGGAACACTTTCAAACAAACAACTCGAGAAATGTGGCAGGTGATCAAGACACTTACTGGCTACAAAGACAATCACATCTTCATCCATCTTCAACCTCTCCCTTCTACAGTCTGTAGTACCATCCTGCTTTAAGTCAACCACCATCCTTCCAGTGCCCAAGAAGAACAGTGAGTTGCTTGAATGACTACTGTCCAGTTGCTTTAACATCCATAATTGCCAAACACTTTGAGAAACTCATCATGTTGCACATTAAAGCTGCCATCCCTGCAGACCTCGATCCATACCATTTTGCATACAGGGCAAACAGGTTGACAGAGGACGCCATAATAACAGCTCTTCACTCAACCCTCACACACCTGGACAGTAGTAACACCTATGTGAGAATGCTGTTTGTGGACTTCAGCTCTGCCTTCAATACAGTTCAACCCCAAAAACCGGTTAATAAACTAGGACTCAACTTAGGACTCAGCAGCTCACTGTGCACCTGGATATTGGACTTCCTGAGCAACAGATCTCAGAACGTCAGGATGGGAGAGCACACCTCCTGCGCCCTCATTCTGAACGTAGGCATCCCACAGGGGTGTGTTCTCAGTCCCCTCTTTTACTCACTTTCCACCCATGATTGTTCTCCAATCCACACCAGTAACACCATCATAAAATTTGCTGATGACACCACCATCATAGGACTGATTGACAACAACAATGAATCAGCCTACAGAGAGGAGATTCAGCATCTGAAGCAATGGTGTGACAACAACAACCTACATCTGAACACAGCCAAGACCAAGGAGATGGTAACTGACTTCAGGTGAACAAAGTGATCTGAGCACTCTATCCTCTACATTGATGGGGAGGAGGTAGAAAGGGTAGAAAGCTTTAAGTTCCTCGGAGTCCAAATCTCGGCTGACCTTACCTGGTCCACAAACATTTCCCACTAGGTAGGGAAAGCACAACAAAGGCTGCACTTTCTCAGGAAGCTGCATTAGGCCCAATTACCCCAGAGACTGCTAGTAAACTTCTACTCCACCACTGAGAGCCTTCTGACCTACTCCAGCACACTCTGGTTCAACTGCTGCACTGTAGAGGACAAGAGGAAACTGCAGTGGGTGGTGAGGGCAGCAGTGCGGGCAATTGGGACTTCACTAACCCCCCTCAGAGACATTTATACTGGCAGACTTCAGCAGAAAGCCAGCATCATCATCAAGGACCCCTCACACCCTGGACACTCACCTTTTCCCCCCTTTCCCTCTGGTAAACACTAGAGGTCCATCAGGTCAAAGACAAACAGACTCAATAGAAGCTTCTACCGACAGGCTGTCAAACATGCCCTACCTTCAGTCTGATTGAAGGTTAACTGCACTGCCAACACTCAAGGAGATTACACTTTATCCATAAACCGTATTTTTATTTATACTATAATGCAACCAACATTCCTACCTCTACAAACTGTATTTATTGTAGTAGCAACAGCATCCCCCCCATTTAGATCAATATATATATTTGGACACTGACACAAGTTTTGTTTTTTTTACCCATTTACTTAAACATATTCCAAATATAGTTATATAATGGACATAGACTAATGTGCAGACTGTCAGCTTTCATTTGAGGTGTGGTTCTTGCATTTGGAAGATTTTCTGTTAATAGACAACATGTGGTAAAAGGAGCCCTCCGTGTAGGTGAAACAAGCCACCCCTAAGCTGCTAAAATAGAAAAAAATCCAATGCAACAAATCACTACAATATTAGTTGTGGCAAAATCTACAGTTTAGTACATCCTGAGAAAGAAAGAAAGCACTGGTGAACTAAGTTGATACGTAACCTGACGATGCCTCGGAGACTTCAGCTTCAAAGAACTGGTGACATTGGTGCAAAATCATCACTTGCCAAAACCCTCCGTGATTGTTCAGCGGTTTAAATTCCACACTCATTCATGCAAGCCAGGAGTTTCAGTGGCTGCGTATGTGGTGGAGCTGAGACAGCTATTGGAGCACTGTGAGTTTGGAGGCGTGCTGGATGACATGCTACGCGACAGGTTGGTGTGTGGTATAAATGTTGATGGCATGCAGCGTCAGTTGTTTGGGGAGCCCACACTGGACTTTAAGAAAGCTTTGAAAATTGCTCAGGCAATAGAAACAGCAGCTAATAACATTAAAGACATCAGAACGCTAACGACAATATGCACTCAGCTGATGTACATCATGTATCTCAGAGTGTGAGAGGCAAACCGAGGGAGCTAGTGGAGTGTTACCGGTGTGGGGGAGCAGATTTTGCCAAGGAGTGTGTTTTCAAAGACAGTACCTGCTAAAACTTCAAGAAAAAGGGGCACTTAGCCAAGAAATGCAGGAGCTCTAAGGAGAAACCAAAGAAGGAATGGAAGACAAAACCCAAACTAAACATGCATCACCTGCAGAGCATAGCGCCTGAGGAGGATGAGTGTGTTTTCAACATGTTTAATCTGGTTGGCTTAAATAAATGCCATGCAGAGCCCATATGCCACTATCCAGGTAAATGGGAAGGAACTACAAATGGAGGTGGATACAGTGGCCTCAGCTTCCGTGATCAGCCAAGCCACCTACCACAGCTTATGGCACTCGGGCGGGGCGCCGGCTCTCCAAGCGACTGAGATAAGCCTGAGACAGTACACGGGTGAATGCATTCCCCCGCTTGGTGGTATAGAGGTGCATGCAGCATATCAGGGTCAAGAAACTGCAGCAACACTACTGGTGGTGAAAGTGGAGGGGGCTAATCCGCCTGAACTGGAGAGAAATCAGGTATGTAAGTGTAAGCCAAGATGAATTGCTGGGAAAGCATGCAGATGTTTTCAAGAATTAATTGGGCACCCTCTAGGGCACCACTGTGAAGCTGTGTGCGGACTCTTTTGTCCGGCAACGCTTTTTCAAACCACGCACTGTACCATACGCCATGAAGGCCAAGCTGGAAGTAGAATTGAGAGACTACAACAGTTCTCAGACTGGGCAGCCCCGATTCTACCAGTGTTGAAGGAGGACTGAGGGGTGTGTATATGTGGTGATTACAAACTGACAGTAAACCAAGCCTCTCAGCTCAACACCTACCCTCTGCCTCAAGTGGATGACCTGTTTGCCACACTGGCGGGTGGTCAGACATTCACAAATTTGGATATGAGTCATGCATACCACCAGTTGCTACTGGATGAGGAATCAAAAAAATATGTGACAATAAACACACACAAGGAGCTGTTCAAGTACAATCGCCTGGTGTTTGGCGTTGCATCCAGTCCGGCTATCTTTCAGCACACCATGGACAATCTTCTGCAAAAGATTCCCAGTGTTGCTGTTTACTTGGATGACATTTTAGTTACAAGTAAAACAGAAGAGGAGCATCTGCGTAACCTTGAGCAGGTGTTGAAGAAGCTCTCAGAAGCTGGGTTGCATTTGAAGTGCAGTAAGTTTGTTTTCCAAGCCCCTAGCGTGACATACCTGTGTCATCGCATCTCAGCTCAGGGCCTGTCCCCGCTGGAAGACAAAGTGAGGGCAGTAAAGGAAGCCCCCAGTCCAAAGAATGTAGCTGAACTAAGATCATTCTTGGGCTTAGTGAACTATTATGGGAAGTTTTTGCCTAACCTCTCCAGCATGCTTGCTCCCCTGTATGGGCTCTACTTTTAGAAAATTTGATGTTTTCTAAAAATAGATAAAATAGATCAAATTTGATATTTTCTAAAAATAGAAAATATCAAATTAAAGACTTTACAAGGCAAGACATAATGATGGAGAGACTGTTTCATTTCTAGAGTTGTGCAGTTATTCCCTCAAACCACTGCATTCTAACTACTGAGTGAAAGTAAAAGAAAAGGAGTCGAACAAAAGAACCCAAGTGGGGGGAGAAATATATCAGTATGATAAATTAGTGGTCTGACTGATAATCTTCTTCTTCTTCTTCTTAATATGGACTTTGTAGGTGTTTTTATTTATTTTTGTTGTTTTAATAGAACTGTTATTCCAAGGTGGCCTAATTACCTAATTACTAATAGCCTTAATGTCATAACACAGGAAACACAGAAGATGTTTCCTGTGCTAAGGCAATTGAAATGAGTAGATATAAGTGGCATCTGATAAAAAGAAAACTTTCTATTCCATCCTGTGATAAGAACACAGTGAGAGACTGAAATGAACCATCTACAGAGGACACAATAAACCTCAGTAACCACATTATCTTCAGTCCTGAGCAGATTGTTATTGCGGATTTCTGAAAAAAAGCAGATTTATTTTAAACACATCTACTTGCACATTGAACTTAAGAGAAAAATATAAAAGAATCAACATTTCCTCTGCTTTTCTAGGCAAACACTCAATGTGTACATTACAGTCAGCATGATTTCATACTGATGACCGACAGTTCTCTGGTAATTCAGTCAGTTTACACAGTCCACACCCATCAAGTGCTTAAATGAATACATTTCCAACCATGGACATATTTACCTTTTACAGGTACAGATTATAATATTAGCAGATGTTTAGCTGCACCTACAATAAAACTTTATCGTGAGTATATAGTCCACACATTCACTATTCAACATATTTGAATTTACCAAATGGATCTTAAATTCCAGGAATTAGTATGTGCATCATACTTCAAGAGAGATTCAAGATTCTTTATTTGTCACATGCATAGTTATACAAGTACAATACGCAGTGAAATGTATCCTGAAACCCTCCTCGACTGTGCAAAAGGGGAGAGAATTACATTATATACATTATGTGAATATATACATGGGGGACTTTATGTGCAGTAAGTGGCATTGTGTGGAGCAAGTGGGTGAATTCTGTACATTAAATTAATTAAATAAAACAGACAATCTCAAATTTTTTAAATTAAAAAATCTGAAATGTACATTGTGCCGGTGGTTGTTAGAGTGTCTGGAAGAGAGTCCTGGCTCAGTCACTTATGGATGCTTATGGATACTTAAAGATTTAAATATATTTATGACCGGCTATCCAAAAAAAATGTTGGGACCACATATAAAATTGAAATAATACTGAAATCACTGATAACCCTATACTTGAAAATGTAACAACATTTAAAGTAAACATGTTAAGCATGTTTACTTTAAATGTGATACCCAGAACCTGCTAGAAAACACAGTAACAAAAAATGTTAATGAAGCCATTGAGATTTTTGTCATTTCTTTATTAATCTCATAATATGACCATCAACATCATCAGTTTTCCTAAACGTCCTCAAAGTAGAAAGATGCCCAAGGAAACAACTGAGATGAACATACACTGCCTTCACACACATATGAACTTGAGTGACATCTCATTCGTAATACACAGAGTTTAATATGATAGCCAACCCTTTGTAGCTATAAAAGGTTGGATACTTCTGGGATGGCTTTCCACAAGGTTTACGGGTGTGTTTGTGGGAATCTTTGACCATTCTTCCAGAACCACTTTTGTGAGGTCTGTAAACCATAAAGTTTTATTTTGCTATACTCTTGACAAAACATTTGTTTTGCTGTCTAAGTTTAGCCAACTACAAAATGGCACCTATGTTTATTGTGTGAAGCTAGTTTTCTCCTTTGGTATATACACATTTAGGTTATTCATATATATTTGTCATTTTTATTTTTTATTACTTTTTTTTTTTTTAACAGTGAATTTCCAGAACTTTGGCCTAATTTTCTGATTAAGTGCTTCTGTCTGCCATTGGAAGAAAAAGCAGACTAAAGTACACATTCAGAGGCAGGTGAGGTGGTGGGTGCTAAAGTTACATCCATAAATTTTTGGATCAAGACAGTTTTTGTACTTTTGCCTCGCTACATCACCACAGCAGATTTTAAATCAAACAATCCAAACGTAATTGGAATGCAGACTTTCAGCTTAAATCAAGTGCTGACAAATATGCAAAAAACTAAAGGCACTAGGATACATTCCACATTAGTTACTTTGCATGCTACTGCAACACTATCTGACTGTCATTTCTTTTTGACATCTGACTGGCCACTTGGTGTTCGCTCTCTCTGCGGTAGAGTATCACTTCCTGTTCCTGCTCAACACACAGTGGTGTTTTTGAGTAGCTTATCTACTTAGCAATTTAATTAAAAACTTTTAGATACCTCCTTTTTTATAGTATAATCTACACGTGCTTCATCCGAACCACACTCTGTGTACTCACTTCTAAATTATAGCCAAAGTATTCACTCACTGTGTCTTTACTGTATCGCTAGCTTAGCTTAGCTCGTAGCCGACTTGCTAGCAGCATGGCCTCTTCACCTGTCCCTCCTGCACTTTCCTGCTCATTGCTTCAGATGTTTAGTTACTCCTCGGCCTCCTTTAGCAGTAGTGATACTTGTAACAAATGTAGCATATTTGCAGCTCTGGAGGCCATGATTACTGAATTGGAGACTCGGCTTCGCACCCTTCATTCACTCATAGCTAGCCAGGCCCCTGTAGCTGGTGCAGCTGAAGATAGCGTAGGCCCCGATAGCTTTTACCCGGCATGTTTGTTCCTTACATTGGAATTTGGAGGTGTGTGTGTGTGCGTGTGTGTCAGAGTGTGACCCCATAAACGACTTCCCTAAACCTGCTGGTCTGGAAAGTCCAAACAACAGAAGAATTTACTGAATACAGTAAAACAAAACAAAACAAAACCAAAACAATTATGCTGCATCGTTTCTTCTGTTTCTATTTGGCCACAACACCTCATCCACATCACAAGCAATATTTTCACTGGCCGATCAGCAGGGCAAATATCGCCTAGCATGGCGAATCGAGAAAAAACTAAAAAGCGTGGGTGGACAGTGAACCAGTCTTCATCGTCCTCATCCTCCTCCTCCTCCCCCTCCTCCTCTTACTCTCACTCCTCTGGCTCTGCCTCTGTTTCCAATGTTGGCATCCATTGCACCAAAACAGAAGAACTCACCTGTTGCCCTTTTATAAAGCTCTGATTTTTTCATTGCAATTATGTGTGAAAGGTGTTTACCTATGTGATGAGTTAGTATGCAAAGTAGGGCAACTGAGTTTACAATTTTGAATGACAGTGTGTTTCTCTTGTGAAAACAAGAGATTTTCTTCATGAAAAGAGTTCCAAATGCAGAGAATTATGTGTAGTGTTTTGAAAAAAGTGTGTTTTAAAACTGCAATTTGAGTGTAAAGCAGGAATTATGCTTGTAGTTTAGCAGAATTGGTTTAGGGGGGTGGTGCATCAGTTACATGTGGTAGTCACTGTGTCTGAAGTACATGTAATTGTGTGTAAACAACTGGAAATAACTGTAATATTACTGTTAATATTACTCTGAAAATAAAGGATCACTAAGAGTTTTCACTTTCCTGAATCGCCTGAAACTTTCCTTAGGTGTCTTCTCTGTGTTGACTAATGTCCAGATCGGATGACAACATATTCTCAGGGCTATCTTGATATGATCTTCTTCTGCAAGTACTTTAGGGGGAAAAATCTGAAATTCATTTCCTTATGAAATAGGAAGAAAGCCACATCAGAAATGCTCTCAGTGGCTGTCAAGAATCCATTTTGTAGAAAAGCAGAATGTGAAAAGAAAGACTGAGATATGCCAATTACACAAGAACTGGACTGAAAATCAGCAGAAACAGGTCTTGTGGAGCAATCAATTCAAAATTTGAAATTTATGGTTCAAATTGTGCCCAGTATATATGAAAATCTGGAGAGTAATGTGTGGTTTACAAAACGTAATATTTTGTATTAGTGTAAGTGGTCAGTCTTTGCTCAGATATAGTAACCTTATCCCTGTTTCCATAGTAATATCTACAAGCACTGACAATAATGTAATTGCTGTGCTCTATAAATTGCAGCTTCCTATTCCTCTCAGTACAGTGTTTATCACCCTGTTTAAATTACAGAGCTTTATTTACTAAACACTTTATTGTTGATGATTTTGTTACCTCTCATAAATTAGACTCATTTGGACTTTGTTCAACTAGGCAACTGCTTCCCACTTGTGAAAAATTCTCCACTAAAATACAAATTTTCACAAGCCTAAAAATACTCTACAAACCAAGTACACATCGTAAGATATCTTGGGTGTTTTGCACACCCACTTATAGATACACAAGGATACTTAATATAATTTTTTTTAATTTACTTAATTGAATTAATGAATTTATCAGCCACAGGCAAGGCCAGAGCTGGGAATTGTTTGTGGAGGAGGAAGGAAGGTTATATGTTGTCAGTACGGACAAACACATTTTTAAGTTTGTGTGGATGAAGAAGAGTGATCTTTAGCTTTACTGAGTATTTTTTAATCATTTCATCACAACACACAATTTAACATCTCATCCTAAATTAAAGATTAAAGATACTGCAATAGACAATAAACTCCAGAAAACCAGGAATCAACATATGAACATTATCTGTGCAAAGACTGATACTGCTGAAGTAAAAGAGCAAAGTCACAGAGGTGTTTATGAATACACAGCCAGGCGTTTTGCAATCTGGTCCATTTTGGCACAATCTGTGAGTTGAAATTTCTTAGGTATTGATATTGAACAGAAGAAATGATTTAACTTCATCTAAATACCTTAAAAATGCTTGTTTTTCAATAATTTTTGAAGAATTACCCATACACACATGCATAATGGCCCTTGTGTGAATGTGGAAAAATAGTCTTTGGGGCTTTAAATTCTGAGTTGCCGTAACTTTGGCTTCATATATTACATATTATACTTCATATACTACATATTGCTGTAAGGTGACCAACCATATGGCTACCAGTTTTGATATTTTTTTGACTATTTAGTTTTGCAAGAAAAATGTTTTAAGTAAAAAAAAAAAAATAATAATTGGCGTGTAAGTATGGACTTATTTTGCAAGAGAAAATTCTGAACGTGTGATTAAAGAATAAGTGGCAAAGGTACCAGTATCTATTAAAATATGACAGGAACCCAACCCAACAACAGAAACAAGAAAGATACATTAAACATAAAATAACTAAATATGAGAGTAGTTATGTGACAGTAATGTCTCTGTTTTCCTTTCCAATCCCATACCAAGTAAAGTTCAGGCTGGTATCAACAATACTGATTCAATATCAGTACTTTGTACAAGAATTTAATGTGCTTGGAAAATCAAAATCAGCATTATTGTATTTTAAATTATACCTTAACAATAAATACAAGACATAGCACTACTTGTTCTTATTGTTTAATTATGAAGAATTATCATACAAGAGGGAAAAAACCCAGTCAATGTCAAAACCTTTAAAATATTCAATTAACAATGACTCAAAACAAATATGACTGATTGAAAACAACAATAAAGCTAAGAACCATTTTCCTAGACTATCTATCTATCTATATCTATTTCATTTCAATGATCACAATAATATAGTTACTTTCTACTGCTTTTCTGTTAATGATAAAATCCAGTTTTCCCCAAACTACTAAAATAGACAAATTATTTGGTATCGGAGGAATCAGTATTTCAGTATCAATCCTCGCACCACTAGACAAGAGAGGGAGAAGAACAGTTAAGGAAACAACAAAGAAATTAAACATAAACATATTCAAAGTAGGACCTGAAACTGAATGAAAAATCAAGTATTCTAAACTAGAACAGCATCCAGCACTCCATAAAAACAAGGCAATAAGAGGAACTCAAACTATTGTGTTATTACTAGATATATTAGATTAACAATAAAAACATGACCTTATGACACTAACCCTATCAACAATAGCATAAGAAATCAAACTGCCTATAGAATCATAAAGAAATAAAATCAGGAACAATAAAACCCAACAGAAAGAAAAAATAGCTTTATTCACATGAATCCCAAGCTCTGTCATTCCTGGAGTAATGGCTAAACAATTAAAATGAAAGAGACGAAAATGTTCAGATTAAGTGCAATATGTAATGACAATAAGTGACCCTTATGTGCGTTTATGGTCTTCTATCCATATCTAATGCACTTAAGGTGGTTTTTGAAAAAGTGAAGCTGCAGTTTGAATTTGCCTTCACTTCTTTCAGGGTGTCTGAATTTGTTGTAGGTAGGATTACGGTTTTCCTGTGTTTTGGGTTGATGGTCAATTATCACATCACCACATGAGGCAACCATCAAAGAGCCCAGGCCATCCATGAAGAACTCTAGAGTCAGAAACAGACATTTCCCATTTAAGAAAATATCATCTTAGTGCCATTTTCAATCTAAACCCCTTTTGAGGTCTGGACTTACCTGAATGCGCTACTCGCTGGAGCTTGGGGTCAAATCTCACCCTCTGCATGGCATCTGTACGAGCCAGGAAGAAGTTGACCACTCCACTGGCCAAATGGCATTGTGGGTAACCAGGAAGACGGTGGAATTTTCCACCAGACTTCCTGTATAGGCAGCCACCTTCATTTTCATCTCCTTCCTCATATAGAATAGAAAAGTAAAAGCGGTTCCCTTGTACTGACCCACCAACCTAATTAGAGAAAAACAAAAAACCCATTATAAAATCAACACAATACAGTACAACAGAATCATGTAACCAAGGTTCAAAACTGGTGATTGAGAAAAAATAATCTTGAATTATTATTCAAGATTAGATTAGGCCACGTTAGAAGTCTAGTTTTTTTTCAGATGCTTTCAATCATGTTTTTCTTGAAGGATGCAGACTTCTTCCTGTACCACTGCTTGAAGAAGGTGTCTTCCAGAAACTGGCAGTAGGACTGGGAGTTGAGCTTGACTCCATCCTCAACCCGAAAAGGCCCCACATGCTCATCTATGATGATACCAGCCCAAACCAGTACTCCACCTCCACCTTGCTGGCGTCTGAGTCGGACTGGAGCTCTCTGCCCTTTACCAGTCCAGCCACGGGCCCATCCATCTGGCCCATCAAGACTCACTCTCATTTCATCAGTCCATAAAACCTTAGAAAAACCAGTCTTGAGATATTTCTTGGCCCAGTCTTGACGTTTCAGCTTGTGTGTCTTGTTCAGTGGTGGTCGTCTTTCAGCCTTTCTTACCTTGGCCATGTCTCTGAGTATTGCACACCTTGTGCTTTTGGGCACTCCAGTGATGTTGCAGCTCTGAAATATGGCC
The DNA here is from genome assembly GCF_963969265.1 of Rhamphochromis sp. 'chilingali'. Lineage (NCBI taxonomy): Eukaryota > Metazoa > Chordata > Actinopteri > Cichliformes > Cichlidae > Rhamphochromis > Rhamphochromis sp. 'chilingali'. The sequence goes on along the minus strand of NC_137942.1, from coordinate 32,258,352 downwards.
AAACTGGTGGCAAGTGGCATCTTGGCAGCTGCACGCTTGACTTTTCTCAGTTCATGGGCCGTTATTTTGCACCTTGGTTTTTCCACACGCTTCTTGCGACCCTGTTGACTATTTTGAATGAAACGCTTGATTGTTCGATGATCACGCTTCAGAAGCTTTGCAATTTTGAGACTGCTGCATCCCTCTGCAAGATATCTCACTATTTTTGACTTTTCTGAGCCTGTCAAGTCCTTCTTTTGACCCATTTTGCCAAAGGAAAGGACGTTGCCTAATAATTATGCACACCTGATATAGGGTGTTGATGTCATTAGACCACACCCCTTCTCATTACAGAGATGCACATCGCCTAATATGCTTAATTGGTAGTAGGCTTTCGAGCCTATACAGCTTGGAGTAAGACAACATGCATGAAGAGGATGATGTGGACAAAATACTCATTTGCCTAATAATTCTGCACTCCCTGTCTTGTGTGAACTCTTTTCCCAATAAAAGGCAGCGAGAGGAGGCCGTCGTCGGGGTCATTCGTAATGAGATTCGAAGTGCGTTTCTGAGATACCGACGAGGCCTCCCTTGCAAATAAACCGATCGATCGCTGACTGTCTTGTTTTCTTCATGATGAATAAGTCTCTAAACCAGCAGGGCTTGTGGAAACACAGACCCAACATTTATTTGGTCCTTCGGAACCGGAGCCCAACGCATCGCATCCACTGAGGAGAGGGAGATGACGCCGCCGCAGTCTGCTAGCAGCCGAAAGCCCTGGTGCTTAACTTTGTCACCAGGCCGGTCGGGATGGATGGCAATTGACGGGATCCAGAGATTCTTCCCATGAACGGAAACAACACGAACAGTGAGTACAGAAGGCCTTAGAGAGCGGCTACGTGACCGTGCGGTTAAACGCAGTTACGTGAGTGTGCAAGCTGTGCGTGTAGACGCAAGCTGCCTGGCTTCTCCGCCAGTGTTTTTGTTTTTAAATCTTTTTGATTTATTTAAGGAGGTAGGTTTGGCTTCTCCGCCAGTGTTTTAAGGAGGGTTAAGATGGTTTCTCCACCGAAAGGAGGATAGAGCTCTAAAAAATTAAAAAAGGTTTTTCTCCGCAGTTAAGGGCGTTGAGTGTTTGGTTTCTCCTCCAATAGTAAGGAGGATAGAGCTCGCCACGGTAAGGGAGGTTATAGGCCTAAAGAGAGTGTGAATGAGCGTATGTGTGTGTGAGTGCCAGTAAGTGAACGCAGCAGCACAGAAGGAAACCTAAGTCATGTTAACGGAATTACACGTAGCCTGGGTTTTGGGGTAAGGCGCGTTGCATGCCGCAAAATTAAAAGAAGTCTACCTTGAAAGAGGATGAAATACACTGCAAAGTATTTATTGGGCAGCACGTGGTGTGTGGATCGTTGACGAATGAAGTGAAATTGTGCTCTAAGCAGAAGTGAGTGTGAGTGTGTCTGACATCACGGTGTGTGTGAAAAGGTATCCAGCTGGGGCAGACATGATTCTGCAGGTCACCTGCCCAGTGGACAAAAGAAATAAAATAGTTGTGTGGATGAATGATAGCATGAAGAGTGTTTGGTGTTTCTCAGCCTGAAACAACTGCAATGCTATTTTCTGTTTTGGAGAAAAGGACAGTTTAAAAAAAAAATCAGAGAGAGAGATGTATGTTGTTTAAGCAGTGATGAGAATAATGGAAATGTGATGAGAGAGGAACACAAAAACATACAGAAAATGCATTAACTATACTAACCCTACATGCATATACACAATAAATGATACTCATGAAGACCAGACAGCATCTTAAGCACGAGATTCTGTTAGTCATCTTGTCCAAGTCACTAGTAAGATGAAAGTGATATATAGACTAGTGGACTGAATATTATAGGAGGACAGATGGTTGCATCATAGAGGAGGAAACAGAATGCTGATGAGAGGTCTTAAATGAGTGAGCTGAGTGAGCTGATTGTGAGTTTCTGGTGTGTGAAGAAGTTGTAACATGGCACACATTTAGTTACATGAGAAGAAACTTATTATGTGATGAGACAGCAGGGTTATGCTGTATGTTGTGTGTATGGCTGATTTGGATGAATGTTTGAGATTAAACTGGCTGTTGATTTGTCTTTTGTTACTAAGTTGAGCCTGCCAATTGGGTTGTTACGATTTATTCCCCTGAATTGAAGAACACGTGTCATGACTTAAACAAGGCCTTTCTTTCCTTTGCTTTCCTTTATTTTCTTTTTATTTTGTTACTCTCATGGTGCACTAAAGTTTTGTTTGATAATTTTTCTGTCATCTAAGCAGATCTGAACGTTTGAATAGGAAGAACTATACAACATGTTGTTGCGAACGGTTGCAAAGTGAGTTTCTCCAAAATTAAAATGGGCTGGGGAGAAAGCCACTTATTTGGGACAATTAGAAAGTAAGTTCCTGTCCAAAAGGATTCAACGAGGAAATCCAGTCTAAATTCTTTTTCTTTTTGAAATGTCGTCGTTTTTCTGAGGGTGGAAACAAAATGCGACAATAATTTCCACTATCAGCAAAAGAAAGAATCACTGAGTGAATGAGTGAGAATTTAAAAAAATGGGGAACTGACTGACTGGTTAAAGCTGACAAGACTGACTGACTTAACACCATTGTGTGAAGCTAACCCCCACCTGACAAAGGTGTGGCTGTATCACTGTGTGTGTCTCTGTTGCAGGAGCAGAAGGAGACCACAGGAGGAAACTTGGGTGACATGACTATGTGAACTCTGCAAATTTAACCTTTTTAGTTTTAATTTTTCTGTGTCTGTGAATTTACCATGGGTGTGTTATTCACTACCGTGTGTTGCTCACAGAGATTACTGTGAGAAAGAGTGTATACACCTGTGCAGCGCTAACATTTACATTTCTTTATTACAGCAGATGGTTAATCATGTGATTTGATCATGTGATTTACAGCAGGACACAACTTAATGATGTTTTTCTACCACAGGATTACTGAGATTTTGTGTGAAGAAAACTGTGGTTACAGGCTATATGTTGATGATGAAATTACACTGTGTTGTTGAGAAAATGTTGGAGAAAATGTGAATGTTACAGGGGAGAAGTGAATACAGTGTGATACTGTATTTGAAACCAGTGTTGCATCTTTTTACAGCAGAGTGTTAACTTTATGACTTTTCACAGCTCCTCTGGAATCTGGATGGCCGACACCTGACAACCAGGATGATCCGTGTGTTTGGCTAATGTTTGTTTTTCTTTAAGAGTGTTTGAAGAGGATTCAGCACAGACAGACAAGTGACAATTGAACAGATGTGCAGTGGTTACTGAATGGTTAAATAGGGCTCATTATCTGACCACACTGTTGGGCTCATGATGAGTGACAAACTTAAGGGACGTCACTGATTACAATGTGGAATGACGTTGAGATGTTAAATGATTTGGAGCAAAGTATGGAAAAAGCAGGAGTTTAAGGAGTTTAGAATAAACCTGCAATGATCCTTGTCTCTGTGATGCTGAATACTTTATTACACTTACGAGCTGCAGTTAGTTGCAAATGTGAAGTTGTTTTAACTTAAAGACTTTGTCTTCTAGGATACAGGCTCTGGGTGGAGCTGGGAGTTAAACAAGCTAAACATTTAATTGCTGACTAATGTTTTTACACAAGGTTACAGGTGGAGTATGGCTGCTCCAAGGGACAAACCCTGGAGATTGTTTTAGGGAGACTGTGCAACATTCTTGTACATGTCTCATTGGGGAGTTGACACGTGGTGAAAGCCGTGTGGCGAGAGGAGTGTCATTTTTTTTTAATTTGTAGATGTCGTGAGGTGCCAGGACGAGAAGGAGTGGCTGAGGGGATTGTCCACAAGATGGGAGCTGAGGCCAGGAGAGAGTCTTCAGGAGGATCAGAGACAGCACAGAAGACATCGCACAGAGAGCTGTGCTACTGGGCTTTCAGGAGATCATCGGGAGGAGTCTTTGCACAGCAAACAACCATAAGGAGTGGAAGAGTTTCGACGTTGACGTTGAGGAAGACAACTAAGGTGTACGACGTGCTCTGCCTTACATCGTCTGCAGACTAAATTTACATTTCTGTCACCTACAAGACACTTGTCTTTAATGTAACGCTTACTCTCACAACCACACATATTACCATAAAATGGTGCACAATTCTGACTCCATCAACCCTTTTGCCAACGAAAGAAGAGGGCACTTCTCATGAGTGTAGAGAGCACTTGGAGAAGGAGTGTAAGCCAAGGGATGACTCAATAGCTGTGGCACTCGTTGAGGGAAAGGTTTGGTTTGTTGATGATTTGAGTCTTACGACAGTAGAGGGACAGGCTAAGACAGGTTTTACTGTAGCAGACAGTGAGAAAGTTATCTGTGCAGGACAACTAACATGTTTCATATTTGCTTGAGCAGCAGAGATGCTAGCTTTAACGGAAGCGTGTAAAGCTGCAGAGAGACAATATACACTGATAGGCAGTATGCATTTGCTACATTACATTTCTTTTTAGCGCAGTGAGTGAGACGAGGTGTGGCAACGTCTACAGGGAAACCTGTAGAACACGCCAAACTCTTGCAAAATCTGCTGGAGGCAGTGTTATTAACCAGTGGAATTGCCGCTTGTAAATGTGCAGCACACATGTGAGGGAAAGATCCAGTTGCATTAGGGAAGGTTTTTGCAGATAAGATCGCAAAAGAGGCAGCTTTAGTTGAACATGGTGTTAACATTTTAGCAGTACAACATCAGCAGACACGCAGGCCCACTCACCTACAGCAGGAAAACGGTTGTGACTTACAGAAGGAGCGAGCTTGCAGGATGGTGTTTATTATCTGTGCGATAAACCAATACTGCCTAAGAATTTGTATAAGACTGCTGCTATTTTGAGCCATGGGCTGTGCCATTTCACAACAGCAGGGAGATGATGGGAGCAGTAGAGCAACATTTTCATACTCTAGGATTTAATACTTTAAAAAAAAATAATTTGCAGGTCATGTATGATATGTTGCAAGCACAATTCTCGGGGTAATTTGAGACTGAAGAGAGGGAAATTCCCCAGACCCAGTCACCCATTTCAAGTTATTCACATGGACTGTATAGAGCTGTCCAACTGTAATAACTATAAGTACTGTGTAGTGATAGCGTGCCCTTTTTCAAAGTGGGTAGAAATCGTCCCAACTAGGAAAGCAGATGCCATTTTGGTGGCCAAAGCAATATATAAGAATATCATCCCGGAACATGGGATTCCAGAGACCATCGCTGACTGTCTTGTTTTCTTCATGATGAATAAGTCTCTAAACCAGCGGGGCTTGTGGAAACACAGACCCAACAATTGATGTCTTCTCTTATCAAGAAAACTTAAAACTTGTAGGTCCAAGTTACACATGATTGAGCTAAAGAAAAAAAACTGTTACAAACTGAACCAACACAAGCTATTTCATTCTTACCACATCTAGTTCAGGGACCGCCTCC
>NC_137942.1:31602910-31625410 GCF_963969265.1 Rhamphochromis sp. 'chilingali' | reverse complement strand
CTACTTGTTGTTCCTAGAGTATTTAAAAGTAGAATGGGAGGCAGAGCCTTCAGTTTTCAGGCCCCTCTTCTGTGGAACCAGCTTCCAGTTTGGATTCAGGAGACAGACACTATCTCTACTTTCAAGATTAGGCTTCAAACTTTCCTTTTTGCTAAAGCATATAGTTAGGGCTGGACCAGGTGACCCTGAATCCTCCCTTAGTTATGCTGCAATAGACGTAGGCTTTGAGTTTTTCCTTTCCAGTCACCTTTCTCACTCACTATGTGTTAACAGACCTCTCTGCATTGAATCATATCTGTTATTAATCTCTGTCTCTCTTCCACAGCATGTCTTTATCCTGTCTTCCTTCTCTCACCCCAACCAATCACAGCAGATGGCCCCGCCCCTCCCTGAGCCTGGTTCTGCTGGAGGTTTCTTCCTGTTAAAAGGGAGTTTTTCCTTCCCACTGTCGCCAAAGTGCTTGCTCATAGGGGGTCATATGATTGTTGGGTTTTTCTCTGTATCTATGAAGCGCCTTGAGGTGACTTTTGTTGTGATTTGGTGCTATATAAATAAAATTGAATTGAATAAAATTGAATTTAATTGATTTGAACAATGGAAAACTGACCAACTCCTTCGCAGTGAAAACTGCAATGAGGCAAGGCTCATTGCTGTCAGCAATCTTCCTGATCATCATGGACTGGATCATGAGAAGAACCACAGAGCAACACCGGTATCCAGTGGACCTTCACCAAACAGCTGGAGGACCTGGATTTTGCAGAAGGCATCAGCCTTCTGTCCCACAAGCAGCAACATGCACAGTCCAAGCTCACCCGGCTCGCTGAGGAGGCAGAAAAGACCGGCCTGAAGATCAACGTCAGAAAAACAGAGGTGATGCAGCTGAACAACCGACAAGAACATCCACTGCAGCTACTTGGTGGAAACCGACCTCTTCGTCTACCTAGGAAGCATAGTCAACAGAGATGGCGGCGCAGATGAAGACATTAGGAGCCGGATCAACAAAGCAAGGCTTGCATTCAACTCCCTGCAACCAATCTGGAACTCCAAACCCCTATCCCAGCGCAGCAAGATCCGCATCTTCAACACCAATATGAAAGCAGTCCTCCTGTATGGGTCCGAGACGTGGCAGGTGACCAACACCATTACCAGCAAGATGCAGATTTTCATCAACAAGTGCTTGCGACACAGCCTTAACATCAAATGGCCTGAGAAGATCTCGAATACAGACCTGTGGAAGAGAACCAGCCAGAACCCGGTTGGTCAAAGCATCAAGAGGAGAAAATCAGGCTGGATAGGCCACACACTCCGAAAACCATCCAACAATGTCACAAGGCAAGCACTGAACTGGAACCCACAAGGAAAAAGGAAAGTGGGGAGACCCAAACAGACATGGAGAAGATCTGTCGAGAGCGAAGTGACGGCCGCCGGAATGACGTGGACCCAGCTGAAGAGAACAGCCCAGAACAGAGTCCGTTGGCGTGGTGATGTTGCGGACCTATGCTCCACCAGGAGTCTACAGGAAAATTGATTGATCGAATGATTCCGGATACATTTTTATGCTGTAAATAAAGTATATATTTTACCAGATTTTACATTTCTTTCTGTTCCCGTGATCATCCCCTGCTGCTGTTGCCGTTTTAGAAGGGGTTCCCTTCTAACTCAATTCAATTCAATTAAATTTTATTTATATAGCGCCAAATCACAACATAAGTCGCCTCAAGGCTTACTAACTAACTTACACAAGTGACAAGTACATGACCTAATTATAATAATACACTTCACAGCACCCAAACATTTGTGCGTGTACAACATTTTTAGAGGAAGATTATTAAACCTGTAACCCCATAATTAACCCTTTGGGTTTGTTCAAAATCACCACACTTTCAGCTTGTTCGTGGCCAAAAGTGACCACCAATTGATTAGGTCTGTAATTTTTATTATTTTTATGGGGTTTTTTGCCATTTTTTCTGCATAAAGGTTTTAACTAACTTCAGGTCTTTTCATAAATGTAAAATAGTTATTACTGTTTTAAAATTTTAACCCTTTAAACATCAGTTTGTTTGTCCACTCTGCTAGGTGAAAGACACTGCGCTAGAGCTGTTGGTGGCTGTAGCTCAGGTGGTAGAGCAGATCTACTGATTGGAAGGTTGGTGGTTCGATTCCTGGCTTCCCCTAGACTGCATGACAAATATCCTTGGGCAAGATACTAACCCTAAATTGCTTTTTGATGCCTCCATCGGGGTATGAATCTGTGTGAATGTTAGTTAGAAAGCACTTAGAAAATGTGCTTAAAGAAAGAAGCACATTCCTCTGTTGCTTTGGGATGTGGGATATTGCCATGGTAGTTTTGGTGAAGCCAAAGACAGACAACAAAATCTTCCTCTGTTGCAACTGGAGGAGCTGGGGGGGAAGCTCTGGGTTGTTTCCCCTGTGCATGTTTTCATCTGAGGGGTTCCTCTGCCAAGGTGCCCGAAGGAAAGACGTTGTCCTCGGAGCTCCTCCGTCAGTTGGAGTCTGAACCCCTTTCCCTTTTTAACTTCCTGAGAACTTCCAGTGTTGTCATCCAACATGCTATGCATTGCTTTATTCTGGTTTAGGCTCACCTCTTCACTTCATCTATAATCCTCCAATCCTCACACCTTGGCTTCACGTGCAGCTTTGTAAGGGTGCACAGCAGCTAAAAGATCTCCTTTGTTATAAAAAAGTCAAAAGTAGATCTCAGGCTGCTAATGCAGGAAACTGCATACAGGCTGAGCCCTGGTTTGATACCAGTGGGTACTGGATTGTAGAGCAGTCTCTCTTCAGTGGTGGGACCCACATGGTTTTCCTTTCATGAGGGATCCACTCAGTCACCGGCTCCTCGGTTTCAGAAAATGCTCCTATGTTCTTTTCCATCAGCTGCTCGGCCTCCACCTCCATGCCCCCCAACCCCAATCTTCCCCCAAAGAAGAGGATTCAGGCACTGGCTAGTACTCTTCATCAGTGGTGATGCTGTCAGCCTCTTTGGAGATTGGCCCCTCATCTTCTGGAGAGGAAGTTTCTTCATCTTGGGCAGATGACTTTTCTTCAAGGGCAGAGGACTGCTGCTGTACTTGCTCTCTGACCAGATCATACAGACAGTGCTTGAAGCAGTGATGACCTTCTTGCCATACAGCCAGAATAAATGATCTGGAAGCTGTTAGGCTTACTTACAGCAGTAGCTCTGTCTGCACCTACAGAAACTCCAGGACACGTTTACAGTGTTTGTTGTTGTTTGTGCTGCAGCTGCAGCTGCAGGTTTGAACTCTGCAAAATGTCCTGTGATTGGGTTTGTTTTTGTTTCTAGAGTTAATATTTTGGGTATGGTATCTTTTGATGAAAAATACAAGAGTAAAAGTGCTTTTAACATGTGCTTCAAAGCTGAGTTTGACTGGGAAACTCAAAGCTCAACAGCCTGCATCCACAGAAACTCACTGCAGCCTATGTAATGTTTGATGCATCATTATTTATTCCAGTCTATCTTGCAAATACATGTTTGTGCTGCAATGTCATGCACAAACACAAACTATTAGATCCTTAAGATCAAACCTATGTCAAAATTGTTTCATTATTTTGGTCCATTGGAGTGTGGTAGGCCATCAAAGGCCGCTACTAGAAACTCAGAATATTACATGAAATTGCTTGTTTGGCCAAAAATGGGTAAATGATGTAATTTGGTAAAAAACATTAAAAACTACAATTTTCATGTGTTGACTTCAGAATGAAAGCAATTCTACCTAAATCGCACGATATAGTACTGTCAATAACAAGGAATCAAAAAAGGTGGTTATAATGGATTTCAATTGGCCAAAAATGGCCACGATAGAGTCAAGAGGAACAATTTGGTGTATAGTGAATATTATTGATCTTATTAAGGAGCTGATGTTGAAAATTAAAAAAATATAGACCTTTGGGAAGTTTCATTCCATTTGCATTAACAGAGCGAAAATGGTTGAAAAAAGAAAAGTGAACAAATAGCCAGGATAGAGCCCAGAGGGTTAAAGCTAAAACAATGAACATCTTTTTAATTGGGAAAAAAAATAACAACATTATGGAATAAAAATAACAAAAATAAAACTCATTAACTAAAAACACAAAAACGGGATAGAAATATTATACATATCAAATATTTATGAAAGGCTATCAAGGATGATCATTTTATAAGAAGATATTTTAAAAATGATCTAATTTCAATGGGCAGACTTTTCCACTTTTGTTTGCTAACCTTGAAATAAAGAGCAAAGCAAATGCTTAGGCACACGAGGGGTTAGGCATTAATAATTAACTGATGTACTTCTGAGCCAGCCTCTTTAATACTTTGAAAATGGGAACGTTTTGAAAGTCATAATGGATTTTAACAGATTAAATCTTTCCATTACAGATATGGTACCTGTGATTCGTCCGCTGTGCTCAGTCAGCTCATGGATCTTGACCCAGTCTTTGCCATTCTTTTCATAGATGTTCACCGCATTGTTGTTAGGACTCACAGCAATCTCTGGAAGCAAATATGTCATCACTTTGTTTCAGTAGTCAAACAATAATGAAGAAATATGAACCACAGAAAGGCATTTATGTAAGAAACATCTAAGAGAGATATAAAGAGATATATATAAATTCCTCTCTCTTGCTTCACATACATACATTGTCATATATATATATATATATATATATATATATATATATATATATATATATATATATATATATATATATATATATATACTTTTTTTTTTTTTTTATTCCCTCTCGCCCCTGCGGGCGGTTTATCCTTCAAGCTCGGGTCCTCTACCAGAGGCCTGGGAGCTTGAGGGTCCCGCACAGTATCTTAGCTGTTCCTAGGACTGCGCTCTTCTGGACAGAGATCTCCGATGTTGTTCCTGGGATCTGCTGGAGCCACTCGCTTGGGAGTCACTGCACTGAGTGCTCCGATTACCCTGGGACCACTGTTACCTTCACCCTCCACATGTTCTCCAGGCCTTGGGACCTCTCCAGCTTCTCGTGTTCCTTCTTCCTGTGCTCTTCCATGTGCTGGATTGTCTCTGGGGCATCTTTACACAGCCTGCACCTGGGGTCTTGCCTGGTGTGATAGACCCCAGCCTCTATGGATCTTGTACTCAGAGCTTGTTCTTGTGCTGCCATGATTAGTGCCTCTGTGCTGTCTTTCAGTCCAGCTTTGTCCAGCCACTGGTAGGATTTCTGGATATCAGCCACCTCCTCTATCTGCCGGTGGTACATACCGTGCAGGGGCCTGTCCTTCCATGATGGTTCCTCGTCTCCCTCCTCTTTCTTGGGTTTCTGCTGCCTGAGGTATTCACTGAGCACTCGGTCAGTTGGGGCCATCTTCCCAATGTATTCTTGGATGTTCGTTGTCTCATCCTGGACTGTGGTGCTGACACTCACCAGTCCCCGGCCCCCTTCCTTCTGTTTAGCGTACAGCCTCAGGGTGCCGGACTTGGGGTGAAACCCTCCATGCATGGTCAGGAGCTTCCTGGTCTTGATGTCAGTAGTTTCTGTCTCCCCCTTTGGCCAGCCTATTACCCCAGCAGGCTACCTGATCACGGGCAGGGCGTAGGTGTCGATAGCCTGGATCTTGTACTTGCCGTTCAGCTGACTCTTCAGGACTTGCCTGACCCTCTGCAGGTACTTGATCGTTGTATAACATGCCTCATTCACCTGTTCACACCCATTCATACAAGCAATTTCTTCTACACCCAAGTGCTTTCTATATAACATTAAAAAAAAGGTAGTGAAGTGCAATGTTATTCAAAGGCCCAGATCACCTCCAGGTGTATACATACATGTATGCATTAAAGCTCTCTGAGTCAATTTCCTGTACTGATAATAAGATTGCCAACGTTTCTCTGAACCACATTAATGCAATCCATATATGTGCATTTATGTGTGAGCTACTCTATATATGGAAATGGAGCATGACTATTTTTTCTGGTATTTCACCTACGGGTCCTATCTTTGTTCCAGGTATGGCAGGACAGCGGCTCCAGTCCAAAACTGTACAGCGACATGTCTGAACAGAGGCAAGACAGACTGCTGGAATGCTGCTGCTGTCACAGTTGTTGTAAAGATGGGCTGCTGCATGTTCCAGGATGAAAGGGAGAGAAAAAACAGGGTACACTTTGTTTGAGAAACAGTTTTCTTAAATAAAGCAGAAATGGTTCGTTGTTTATACTTTTCTCTGTTTGAGGGTTTTATTAGAAATCAGGTTTCAAGAAGGGACTCTGGAATAGCTTTAGTGTAATTAATAGTTAGTTGAATGAATAACGACTGGGAGATAACAACTTTATCAGATCTAATGCAGACAAATCTGGAGGTGAACGACAGACTTGTCAGCGTTTGTTTCTGAATACACAACAACAGACTACACTGAAAAAGTTTTAAGCCCAATAACATATCACCTAAATTCCAGCTTCTACTTTTGTTCTGTTTAAACAATCTGAAACTTAACAAGTTGCTCAGATTTGATACAAAATAATTAGGGCTGATATTATTACTTACCCTGTGTCTGTGTGGTCAGGTAGTAGAAGAGCGTTCAGAGTTGTACTCATGAGACTGTCTGCACGACAGGAGCTGTGCACTGTGTCCTGGTGAAGAATATGACTGTGTTATTGTTGAAGGGAGTGAAAGAACAGTAGGTGTGTCTACTGATAGCTGTTGAGCAAGCTTGCCTGCTCAGAAGTTTGCTGGGAGCAAATGTCTCCAATTCGCTCTCAGCACAGGCTGGTGATCAGCAGTTTGACTAAATGCTTCATACAAAAACATCTACTTCATTCATTCTTTGGGACTTACTTTGATTTTTTGGGGATGAAACTGAATGAAAACTTTCAATGTTATTTTTATATCCTGCCATTATTATAAATCTGACCACGAGTAAAGCTATTTTAAATCCATATGTCCAAATATGAATAATGGGGATCATTTACGTACACATTCATCGATTTCAGCTTTAAAAGCTCCCCTCAGCTCTTAGATCATAACCTTGTGTTTTGGCTGCAGGTCCAGGTCCATATGGGACAGCTTGTGGGTCTGGATCCAGACCGCAGTCCGCCTGTTAGTGACCTCTGGTGTATCAAATAACTGTAACTTTTTATCCCCTGTTTTGTTTGGACTTTTGATTAAGGTAAATATGTTTAACAAATAAATGAGCTAAAGTGTAAACCTCTTTGTTAGGTCCTTTGTGGTCTTTACATGTAATGCTTTATTGAGCACTTCTAAATTTGTTTATATAGTACAGAATGAATGGATGAATTACAAATATGTGCATTGACCCTCTGGGGTCCAGGGTTTCATTGACTGTTTTTCACTACTTTATATTTCAACCGATTTATCCGACTCCTGAATTAGATTCATCTTCAAAGTAAAAGAAAGCAAAGTGCCCCAGAGTCATACTTCAATGAACATACCTAAGTGGGCATGCAACCCGGAGACTGGAGCAGCCGGGGATTGGATCTCCAACCTCCTGATTAGTAGATGACTTACTCTAGTAAGTCGTGTTCTTCTTTTCAGCTCGGGATGGTAATTGGGCGATGTGTCATTTACCTATACCCTAACCCTATATTATCTAACCATATGTTACTCTGATGTATATCATTTGGTGCAACCATCAATTCAAATCTGATGTTGTTTGGGACTCCAAGATCAGGCAGACCATCCTCAGAAACCCACTATGACCGAATGTCCCTGACACAGATAGTGGAGTGCTTGTCCACTGTACACGGCTAAAAGCATGTTAATAGCATTTATCAGGAACTCAAAGGGACTGTGGATTACAACAATGGAGGCCAACTCCAAGCCAATCACACAAGTCACCATCAAGTATGTACCAAGGTGATGCACTGTGTCCATTGCTGCTCTGTATAGGCCCCTAAGCCAGCTCATAACTAAGACTGGGACCACATTTTCATTTTAGGTTTGACAGCATTTCTAGTAAATAATGTCAGGTGGCTTGAGCATGAATTGAGACTGCGGTGTGGGGAAGGCTTCAGATGGGACTGGTGGCAGCTCTCGGGCAGATAAACAAAGAAGGCACCCCTTAGAAGAAGTAATAACTGTGTGATTCTTACTCTGAATCTGAATAAGTACGCGGGACCACTGTGTGCGGTAAGACCATCTCTTTTACTTCCTGTATTACCATCTACCGGCATGCATTGCCAGTGCGTAACACGTAATTACACAATCAAACAGTGAACACATACTGCCCATACAACAAATGTACCAGAGACAATTATGAATACACCACATCTCCCCTTTTAAACAAAAACAGAATATTCCTTTTCTCAGGACAGAACTTCTCTTTTTCAAAGCCATACAAGAACATCTGGCAAACAATCTGCATTACATTTTTAACCTTTTGTTTTTGTTTTCTTGTTCTTTTCTTTTCTTAACAACTCTTTTTAGCTTTATTTTACTGTGCTCTACGAAACCCTTATAACACAGTTACATAACAACAACCTTTTTTTTTTCTTACAGATCTAACTTTTTAGGTTTAACTATTGGCCTCCCTGACTTGGTTCTGACCACATCAGTGTTAACAGGTGTAGCAGGGATCACACTGGGTGTTTGAGGCTTCTGCAACACAGGCACATTAGCAGGTTCATGCACAGGTGAACTTAAAGGAATCAAATGCACACGATTACGCCTCACAGTCCCTTGTGGTAACTCCACTGTGTATGATCGGGGTGTAGAGTGATTTTGGATAACAGTGCCTGTAGTTTTGACATCAGTCACCCAAACTTGCTCTCCTGGGGACAGGCTGCATAAAGGTTTTGCGCGGTGGCGCCTGTTGAAGTTTGCCATGTCCATCATCCTCTTCTCCCTTTCCTTTCGAGCGAGCAGTGCGTTGTCCGGCAGTGTGGGCTCCAGCTGCGATGGAAGCATCGGCAGTGTGGTTCGCAGACGTCTGCCCATTAAAAGCTCTGCAGGGCTGTATCCGGACTGCAGTGGTGTAGCTCTATAGGCAAGAAGAGCTAGATAAGGATCAGCTGCTTTTTTCAGAAGATTTTTTACAGTCTGCACAGCACGTTCTGCTTCTCCATTACTTTGCGGAAACTTGGGACTGCTTGTGATGTGTTTGAAGCCGTATGCTGCTGCAAAGTCTGTAAAGATTTGACCTGAATACTGCGGCCCATTATCAGACATGAGGACCTCTGGGATGCCGTGACGGGCAAAGAAAGATTTCAGGTGAGTAATGACATCGTTTGATTTTGTCCTGTTTAACAAAGCAATCTCAACAAATCTAGAGTGATAGTCAACAGCGAGAAGGTAAGTTTTCCCTCCCAGCTCGAAAAGATCTGTGCCCACTCTCTGCCATGGGCGGGCAGGGTATTCTGTTGGCATGAGTGGCTCACTGTTATTGTGTCTTTCTTGAATACACGTTTTGCACTTGAGCACCATCTCAGAGATTTGTTGACTCAGCCCGGGCCACCACACTGTTTGGCGTGCACGAGCTTTACATTTTACAACACCTTGATGTCCTTCGTGTAGTTTTTCCAGCACCTCGTTTCTCATTGCTGAAGGAATGACAAGCCGTGTGTCTTTTAACAAAAGGCCGTCTTCAACAGTGAGCGTGGCTCGGTCAGGCCAGTAATTTCGCAGTAAAGGCTCTTGTTTTGCATGTTCTGGCCAGCCTTCGGTGCACATGTCCATGACACGAGCACACACACTGTCGCTTTTCAGTTGTTCCTTCAGTGTTTGCATATATGAGGAACTGACAGGCATGTTTGCTACAATACTGTCGACATATATGTCTGTGCTTTCCATTAGCTCTTTGTCTGACAGGTTCATTGGTTTTTTCAGAGGTGAGCGGGACAAAGTATCTGCTGTCCAGAGCGATTTCCCTGGGGCGTACTGCACAGTGTACGAGTAACGCATGAGTCTCATTCTGAATCGCTGGATCCTGGGTGGCAAGAGATCCAGAGCTTGTCCTCCCAGTAAGGAAACGAGAGGTTTGTGGTCCGTTTCAAGACAAAAATGTTTACCAATCAGGAAATCACGAAAACGCTCACACGCCCATGTAGATGCCAGTGCCTCTTTTTCCACTTGTGCGTATCGTTGTTCTGTAGGAGAAAGGGACCTCGATGCATACGCCACTGGTCGCCATCCTTCTTCCCACAGCTGCAAAAGAACACCTCCGAGACCATAGGATGAAGCATCTGCTGATACTTTAATGTCTCTGTTGGGGTCATACATTGCGAGCACTGGGGGTGAGGTCAGGGCATCTCGTAATGTTTTGAAAGCTCTCACTTGGTCAGTTCCCCAATACCATGCGTTCTTTTTGGAAAGAAGATCTCGCAGGGCTTTGTCTTTTTCAGCTAAATGGGGGATGAACTTGCCCACTTGATTCACCATGCCCAGAAAACTGCGCAACTCTGACACATTAGTTAGCTCTGTCATTTCTGTAATTGCCTCCGTTTTCTTCGGGTCAGGACTGATTCCTGTATCCGCTATGATGTGACCCAAGAAAGCAACCTTGCTCTGGGAGAGCTCGCATTTTTCAACATTCAGCGTTATGCCTGCTTTTTCCAGTCTTTGCAGTGTAGCATGGAGACGGGAATCGTGCTCCTGATGGTTACGTCCCCACACCAACACATCGTCAATGTGACACACCACTCCTTCGAGACCCTCGATGACCTCCGCCATCATGCGCTGGAAGTGTTCGGGCGCTGAGTTGATCCCAAATGGTAGGCGGTTAAAGTGGAACCGCCCAAAGGGTGTGATGAAGGTGGTGAGTTTGGCAGACTCATCGGACAGGGGAATCTGCCAGAAGCCCATGTTGGCATCCAGTTTGCTAAACACTTTGGCTCCTGCGAGCATTCCGAGACTTTGTTCAACCGATGGCAGCACATATTTTTCCCTGCACACATACTCATTTAGTCCGGTAAAGTCTACGCAAAGTCTTAGCCTAGGGCTGTTTTTCTTTGGAACAACAACCATGCCGGCACACCAATCCGTTGGTTCCTCAACTCGGGTAATGACACCAAGCTCTTCCATTCGTTGGAGTTCCTCTTTTACCCTTCCCATCAGAGGCAGAGGAAGCCTTCGCGGAGTTTTGAGTGAGTACGGCACAGCATTCGGTTTGAGTTTAATGTGATAGGCCCGCTGCACTTTCCCTAGACCATTGCAAAGTTTAGGGTAAGTAGTCTTCAGAGTGTCCATTGAAACCACGTCAACTCGCACCAGCAGGCCAAGAGCTGTAATGGCGGGCAGGCCTAGCAGTGGAGTGCTCAGGTTTCTTACAACATAGACCTTCTCTGTTGTCTGTTTCGCTCCGTAGTTGAGCTGTAGCTTTGTAAAACCTGCAACGTCCAGTGGTGTTTTTCCAGGGCCTAACAAAGGTTTTTCTGGCTGCTGGAGAACTGGTCTGTGTTCGTTAGCAAAAATCTTTGATAAGTCCGAGTCAGCTATTACAGTTACATCTGCTCCAGTATCCAGTTTGAAAGTGATTTTTGCATCTTTCACTTGTATGATGGCTGTCCACGCCTGGCCGTCACTGGAAACTGAGCCGAGGAAGAAACCTTGCTCCTCTTCCTCCTCAATACTTTGCACTGTCTTGCTTTGTCTGCAGACTCGCTGGTAGTGACCTTTTTTTCCACATAAATGACATTTTGCATCATTTGCTGGGCACTCAGGTTTCGGATGTGGAGAGCCTCCGCACTTGTAGCATTTGTTACTTTGTCTCTTGCTATATTGCTGTTGTGTTTTGACAGTTTTATTTTTGAACATGTTGAACTTTGTTTTGTCGTGCTTTTGTATCACTCTGTCAACTGTTTTCGCATTTACATGCATTACATTTGTTTCACTTCTCAAAGCTGACTGTTGCTTTTTGATTTCTTCTGACTGCCTGGCCATATTTATAGCTTTATCCAAGTCCAAGTCTTTTTCCATCTGCATGCGCTCAGACAGCCTCGTGTCGGCCAAGCCCACTACTATTCTGTCTCTTATCAGCTCATCGTGGAGCAGTCCGTAGTTACAGTGCTCTGCTAATGCATGCAAGGCAGTCACGAATGTATCAACAGTCTCATTCAGCTCTTGTTTGCGCATATTAAAACGTGCGCGCTCATAAACAACATTTTTCCTGACAATGTGTGTATATGTGTGTGTATATATATATATATATATGTGTGTGTGTGTGTGTGTGTGTATATATATATATATGTGTGTGTGTGTATATATATATATATATATATGTGTGTGTGTGTATATATATACATATGTGTGTGTGTGTGTATATATATACATATGTGTGTGTGTGTATATATATACATATGTGTGTGTGTATATATATACATATATGTGTGTGTGTGTATATATATATATATGTGTGTGTGTGTATATATATATATATGTGTGTGTGTATATATATATATGTGTGTGTGTTGTAAAATTATGATATTATTTTATGCCATGTTATACCCCTAATTAAAGATTGTGAATTATTATGTAGTTTTAGTTTGCATTATTCTCCTGAATTAGAAGAAGCTGATAACTATTGCATTAGTTAAACTGATTTGCATTACATTAAATTGCTGACTTGTTGTGAATGAATGATATTGTTTTATGATGCATTATATTGCTGAGTTATAAGAAATACTGTTCGCAGAAGGTTATTGTCTAATTTGTCTGAGTAGAAGAGAACAGAGTGTGCTGGAGTTTTCTGCCCCATTTCAGCAGGAGCAGATAAACAGGGAGCCAAGGTCGTAGCTTAGGCGCTGGGTGAGAGAGAGCATGTGAATGTTTAGGCTTTTTATGATAAGGTGGAGGCACCAGAGGTTATAAAAGTTTGAGCAATGCTCCACCATTTTGAGATTTTGAGGCTGTCTGCATCAGTGTCCATCTCCCATGTGTGTGATCATTAAATCATCGTTTGACTCAACCCGGCCGGACCAGTGTTGTTATTGTGGTTTTTTCTCTTGTCTCCATCCCCAATATTTTGAACCTTAACAGCTTGGGGGCTCGTCCGGTGGTATTGGGGTGGAATTTAAAAGTTTGGACGGTCCGAGGTTGTCGAACGGACAGGCACGAGCTAGTGGTCTGATGTGAGTGGACAAAAGCCGGCTTATCTAAAGGTAAGGCACTACCTGTTGAATGATTTCCAAAATGTGCCAAATTGGATATGACTAAATTAAAGTCTACTCACTGAAATTACTGGTAGAGTGTCTGTTTTGATTTTGATGAGAATCACCGTGTGGTATGCAGTTAAAGTTGCTTAAGAGTATTTAATGAAGTTGAAGAAATATGAAACTGTTCCAGAAGTAACAGAGAATGTTGGGTTTGAGTCCCTGGATGTTGAGCTGAAGGCTCAGGTAGTTTGGTAGGGAAATTAGGACAGAAACTGTTCCAGAAGTAACAGATACTGTTTAATAGTTTTACAAATTAGGTCAGAAACTGTTCCAGAAGTAACAGAGACTGTTGAATTGGTCGTAAAAAAGTTATCTTTCTTCGGTGAGACCCGTTATGGTAAAATTTCTCAAAATCGGTTAGGTGAAAATTGTTATAGGACGGCACTGGAAGATGCTAAGAAGCACATAGCCCGGAGATTACGCTCCCTCCTGGCCGTGGACGCGCGGTCTTGACCTGTCGGCGAACAGGGGTAGTTCAGTTTTGGTTTAACTGTGGGGTACAGGGCATCCCGAAATAAGCTAGGAGTTACCGAGTCTCCTCACCGTTTTAAACGGTGTCATGTGCTTGTTTGGATACTGTTAAATTGAGTTAGGGATTTTAGAAATTAGGTCAGAAACTGTTCCAGAAGTAACAGATACTGTTTAATTGATTACAAAAAAGTTAACTTTCTTCGGTTGGACCCGTTATGGTTAAATTTGTCGAAATTTCTTAGGTGCTCAATCTGTTAGGCCTGTCAGTGATTGTAAATACAAGACGTCTTTGTAATATAAAATAGAAGAGTTTTGTCTGAGCTTTGTGTGACCCTGTGTGTGACGACAGCGCACTGCAGCGCTGCGAGCTATTTTTAGACGGTGTGTGAACATGCAAATGAGCTGTGACGCGCACAGAGGACTTTGCTTCCTGTATAGCGTGTTTTTGAGTTTTATAATTTTGATTTGCAAACAATGATACATGCCTGTAATTAAAACGCTGATTTTGCTGATTATGATACTACAAATAAGGTTTCGAATGACTAGGGTGTGAATGAGGTTGGGTTTTAAAGCTGAAACTCAGAGAGGAGTGTGTTGGGAGACTGGCATGTAGTCTGCAGTGCAAAGGTGGGCGTCTTGCCTGCTAGTCTATTTAACAGTGATGAAAATGATATTAAATAAATCTCTCAGTGTGTTGATACAGGTGGCTACAGGGCTGGACCAACTGCCCCCACAAGCACGGCGGCCGAAGCAAAATTATAGTAATGGAAACCAAACTCAGCAAGAATCAGCAGCTGTGGAAAAGACAGCAGCTAGCAGAGAATTAAAGGAGAAATTAAGAGAAGTTTAACACATAAAATTGCGGCCAACAGACTTGTGGAGGTTGGGAAGGCGCCTGGAGCATCACAACAAAAAGGTGAAATAAAAACACACAAGCAGAGAAATGTGAGAGAGAGGCACGTGCTAGAGAAATGCCTCGTTTGAGAAAAAACGTTAAATTAGCCCATGTACAAACGCACATACACGCAATGAAGAAACAGCTTACACCCATGAACACGTGAAGATTTTCCAGCAAGTTTAAAGCAGTGAAACTTAACATACACCCGCCGTTACACAATAAAGTTTATCCACTACTAACAAATAAACCCTCTGGGTTGCAGGACAACAACTTAACTTCAAAAAAAAAAAAAAAAAAAAATCACAACCAGTGATAACACGACAAATTTAGTGGTTAATAAAAGTCAAACTGTGACATGTTTTCTTCTGATTGATTAATACAAGTGATTACTGAATGAAAGAAAATTCCATTTTTGTGCTTTAAACATGATCTTAAGAATTTTAACATGTACCTGTGTTGTCCTGTCAGCTTGGTGAGTTATGAGAGGATTATATGGTGAGAAAAAACAAAAAAAAAGGGGGAGAGAAGGCTGACACAGGGCCTGGTCCCGTTGTTTTTCCCCTCTCTGAGTAACACAGCCAATACAACATGATTTTCCTGTTCGTTTGTTTTTGTTTTTGTTTTGTTTTGTTTTTTCTCTTTATGCTTGATTACAGGCTGCTTTGTCGGCCCGGAAAAGCCGAAGCTGACCCTGGACTCCTGCTCTCCCCTCTACCATCTTTGCTCTCTCCTCTACCATCTTTGATGTGACCCTGACTAAATGCTAAAGCAGCTGAACCCGCAACGACAACTTGAAAATGTCAACAGTGCTGCAGGAAAATGATCTCATGCAGCAGAGACGGAGAGCGGTAATCCAAGGCCCGTTTCACTACACGGGGAGATTTCTGTCAGCGTCTTTTCTTTCTGAGAAGACTGAGAAAGGCCCGGCTCCCACCACCGATTCTGACCACCTTATATAAAGGAATTATTGAGAGCATCCTGAGCAGCTATATCACTGTCTGGTTCGGGAACAGCACCATGCCGGACAGACAAGCACTACAGAGGGTTGTGCAATCAGCTGAGCGCACCATCCGCTCCGAGCACCCTGACCTGCACTCAATCTACAGCAGGCGGTGCTGGACCAAGACCAGGAAGATCGTGAAAGACCTCAGCCATCCCAACAACAGACTGTTCTCTCTGTTGCTGTGTACGTGACAAATAAACATCTGGATTTGGAAAACGAGGCACTCGCAAAGCCACCAGCATTGTGCCTGATTGGACACACCCCTCTCACACACTCTTTACATTCTTGCCATATGGAAAAAGACAGCTTCAGCTGACAGAGCTGTGACGAGACGCCCATTAAGCCCAGATGAAAAGTGAGGCCGAGCAAAACCATGCTGACCTTAACCACTCTGCATTAAAACTGTGCAGGACAGTGACGGACCAACAATGACCATCGGGCAGCAAAAAGGGCGTGCCAGGGACAGGAGGAGTAACTGAGGTCACCTCAGAATGGACAAAACACCAGGAGAAAATAAGCTGAAGGCACAGGTGTCGGGGCTCGGCCAGGAGCTGACCTCTGAGAAGAGCCGAACAGCAGAGCCGCAAAAGGCCGTGGAGCAAAGCAAGGAAAACATCAATGGACTTAAATCTGATTTCTACGGAAAAGACTCTGAGGTTTCTGCCCTCAATAAGACCTCGAGGCATCAGAGCAGAAACTGAGCATGGCCCAGGAGGAGCTAGCTGAAAATCGAACCCATCAGGCTTGGAGTCCTAGACACCGGACTTGAAATCAGGCCGGAGCATCCTGGAGCTAGATGAGCAGTGTGATTTGTCCGGTCTGCTATGGAGCGAACGTTAGGGGGATGGCTTCCTGTCGCCTCTGCCGTCCTCCGATCGCTCAGCGTCCTGGGCTGCCCAGCTCTGGACTGAACGCTCGGGCCGAGACACCCAAACAACCATGGACTCCATTCCCGTGGAATGGGACCACGACTACGACCTCAGCCGTGGGCTTGAAAGTGCAAGCAGGGATCCCAGAGAGCCTTGAGGCCTGTGTGAAACTAACAGAACAAAGATTGAGGTCTTCCACTGGGGAGGTGGAAGCTGCAGACTCTCCTATACACCTTCTGGATGTCAGCCGTTCCACCTGCAAACAAACGGACAGCAGTCGCACTTCTGCAAGCAACAAACGGACATCCAGACAATTGAGCTGCGTATCAAAACCCTGAAGGAAGACCGAAGCAAAAGGGTCAAGTTAAGGAGGAGCGAAATAAGGAGAAGATGCTGGACACTGGAGAAAAGGACTGCCTCAATTGGGGCCAGAACCAGTATGGACAGAACTCTGAGCAGCAGCACCAATGGATGCAAACAGACTGAAAAGGAGGAGGGCAGGACCCAGGGCACGCTTCAGGCCGTGGTTTACCCAGAACACTACAACAGGAAAGTGATGAACACAAACACCCACACAAACACACACATCTACATGCACCGACTCAGAGTGAAAAGAAACATACATATGAACATATGCACTCGTTGATTGAGGGAGAAATGACACACACACACACACACAAATTAAAATGTTGATTCAATGAACTGAGAAGTGATCCACACACACACACACACGCTGATGCAATGAAGAATGCTTTACTAACAAATGCTGCACACAAACATCCAAATACGGAGTTGGTTACAACAGCAAGAACTGATTGATTATTTATTGCTTAAATGTATTTCATGCCACGCAGAGGGCATTTGTGTAGATTTAGAGGACATGGTCTGAAGCACTTTGATAATGAAAACAATGTCTGTGCGTGATGTCTGTTTATGGCTCAAAGCCTCCACTGAATTGTTTACTGTGCTTCACACAGTCTAACAAGGAGCAGTGGTACAGAGCGAAAATGATGAATGAATGGTGTGAGTTTTATTTCGAAGAGATTATGAAAAGGTTGTGTTGATTCAACTTAGTTGTTTACGTTTTTGCCAAGGTAAAGAGTTGGTGTGTAACTAGTGTCCACTATTGAGTCAAGTAAATCCAACATGTTTTGTTGGTGCAAAAAGGAGTTTTGGTTGATCTTTGGGTTTTGTTTGATACTAGGTTGATTCTATCAGTGAGGTTTGGATTGTTCTCTTTCTCTAAGAGAGAGAAAGATGGTTTGAACTTTGGACATGTTTGCAATGGGCCCCAGTATCTGTTATTATATGAGTGTTTAATTGGTTACGTCTGGGTTTGCTTTTGTTACAGTGCACTGAGATAAGAACATCTGAGAGGTGTGATCCACCGGTGGTGATATTTTGGTATTTTGTGAGTTCCTGATTTAACAAATCAGCTCTTTAATCCAGGCCTGAGAGATTGAACTTTAAAGCGCTATAAAATATTCTTATTGAAAACAGTCGCAAAGTATTTTTTCTCCATGATTATAATGGGCTTGGGAGAAAATTCACTTATATGGGACACTGATCCTGAAGCCTAAAAGGATTGCAGCGAGTCAATCCAGTCCAAAGAAGGAAAAACAAACAAGGAGCTGTTTCCTTTAAAATGATGACGTCATCTTGCTGGTGATGGAGCCTCGAATAGGCTGCGCGTGAGACTCCATTATCAGCAACTTTTGGTATGAATGTGTGTGGATGTATGCATATGACTGACGACTGAAAGTCATGGACTGACGACTAAAAGTTTAACTGACTTGATACTGAGACAAAAACGGTGCTGACTTTAGGATTATTGAATGTCCACAGACAATTCACCCAGCCTGTAAAAGAAGGGTGGATGTTTTGTTTTGCTTTGTTTTGTCTGCAAGAACAGAAGGATGACAGAGACTAAAGAGCTGTAGCTTCACAGCAGTGTGAACTGCAGACTGAACCCTTTGGTTGCTAATTTTGAGCTACTGATGTTTGCATTAAGGAAATTGTGTTTTAGTAGCTGTGTTTTAATTAAGGTATTACATTATATTGTTGGGAATATTAAATGCTAAAGTGAAGAAAAGGTTTGATCCCACTCATGACTGAGCATGTTATTATTAACCATAGTGGGTCACTATAGAGAGTCAATTAATTTTAGAAAAAAAAACAAACAAACAAAAAACCCTCCACCGAGGTCTATGAATAAGAGGGGAATGATAGACAGCCACACTCAAAATGGAGATATGTAATGATAAACACTGGTCCCCGTCTTTTGGGCGCTCTCTTGAAGTAGTCAACACTTTAAAAGTAAGATAAAATAACAGGGGCATGTGCTGAGGGGTGGTGCTGCACAAGAACAAGAGTAAAATAAAGAAAATATTGTTTTTAGAAGTGCAAATTAAAATGTACCATTACACTCAGAGGATCAATATGAAGCTTGATATTTGTTAATTTTGAATGAAGTACATGACTGGTGACTGTTCTGTCCTGAGCTTTTGTTTTTACAGCACCCGCTTGATCACACCAACAGTTTCTCGCCACCGAAGAGGGGTACTTGCAAAAATAAAGAACGGGGAGGAATATCATCAAAACTGGAAACAGGTAATCCCCAAAGGGGGTGATAACGCCATAACTTTCACTATGGTCAAATTCTCAAAATTTGACCCTCAAAAATCCTTCAAACATTTAGACACAAAGTGGAGATTTAGATACATATAATGTCGTAAACCACATAAGCATGAAGTATTTGATTCAATAACATAGTGTAATAACAAGCAGCAAAAGGTTGATCATGTTAATGGTGTTTATTCAGGGTGCAGAGGAGATTATTATTATTAAAGACAACAAATGAAATAACGAAAAGTAGAAGTGGAAAATTTGCGTTAACGGTAATAAAATAAAAAAAAAAAGAAATACTAACTAAAACTGTACTGAATGTTCACAAAACTAACTAAAATTAACTAGATTTATAGCAAAATGTGTTTGGTTGCATTGATGTGTGCGTGCCCTATAGTGAAATTAAGGTAGTACGTTAGTCGAGTTGTCTGTGTTGCTGCTCCGTTCACGCGCAGAATCAGGTCAGGAAAAGTCGGGAGACAGCGCCAGAATAGAATTGAGGATGATTTTAATATGTTTTGTAGACATAACAAGAGTCTTGTAGTGGAGAGGGACGTAATGTCCTCCTGAGACCCAGAGAACAAGAAAAAACAGGGAGAAAATATTTTCGTTTTTTCTTTTTTCTTTTTTTTCTTTTTTCTTTTAAATGAATCAAGTGTTATTAAAATAACAATCTCATAAGATGAAGATCAGGGACCAACCCAGAAGTCACTGACACTTCACTAGCTGTAAACTATTGATTTAGGAATAAGTGATGGCACTGAACTGTCTATTTCACAAAAGTCAATTTATTTAGGATATCTGAGGAAGTACTGATTTTATTTGGAGACACAAAGGAACATTTGGCACTTCCCTCATCTCACATCTGTTTCATTGTTGTACCCAATCATTCTACAACTGAAATGCCTTGGACTGCTAACCATTTCAGGCAAGTGGAGTGAACCATATTTTGCTAGACTCTCATCAGATTGGGGCTTCCTTTTATTGATCTTTGGAGAGAAGTCTTCATTACTGGTATTATTCAGGTCTTGTTCACATGTTTGTCCCAGGTTTCTCAGCCAAGAGGAGCTTAAACTCCAGATACTGTGAGTTCTTTTCACACATTGAGATCACTGATAACTTTCAGCAACGACGTGATCTCGTAGAAACAATTAGGTGTTATGGATTCAACTATAATTGCGACACTTATTTTTTTTTACTTTACTGGAAAAGATTTCTGCATTTTACCCATATTTTATTTTTAACTCAAAATCAAAATTCCAGATTCTACTACATGTTGGTTTTGCACCAGATAGGACGACAGATTTCAGGTGGCCCTGTGTCTTTCTCTATTACATCTGCCACTGCATCTCGATAATCTTCTCTGTGGCTTTTAGTGGGTCCTGACCCTCTCATATTTTGAAAAATCTATGTTTGAATCTCCCTTAATAATTGTGTTAAGAATTCTCTCCGCCTTTGTCAAAAGTTGGGTATTAGGAAAAAGTGAAATAAATATAAATATAAAGTCCCAATGTGTAGAGCACACATTAATAAATTAGCCATGTTCCCTGTGAAAGTAAATGAGCCTAATTCTTAAAGACCCCTGAAATTATTTACTAGATGTTTATTTTTTGAATAAAATAAAAATCTGAGTTTAACAAAACATTTTAATTGTAAATATCAAGCTTACCTTTCTTTCTTCCATAAAATGTGCTTGTGGGCACGCCAGCCATTTTGAAAAGGTGGGAAAAACAATTGGCAAGGCCACACCCCCACACATGTGATATAATTTTAAAGGTTCTGTTGTCCTCTCTAAGAAACATCAGGACTTAGAGGAGTGGCAAGTAGAGTATGAGAGCTACAAGCAAAAAACTAAATGTGTACTACAGTGCGCAAAAATGAATTACTGGGTCATCAGGGGGTCTTGAGGGACATTTATAAAACAAAAAATCCCACAAACCTTAAAAGTGCACTTGAAAAGCTCACACAAGAAGGCTAACCTAGCTTACCTAGAAGACCTCATCAGGGGGAGCACACTCCCCCTCGTTGAAGAGCTCCCCCACTCAACCCGCATCCCCCGAAAACAGCTAACCCCAGATAAGGCAGCGTGATGTATCCCGAGATAACAGGACTGGGACATCTAAATAAAGGTGTGAAACAATCGCCTTCAAAAGGTTATCAATTAACTTTAACCAAAATTAGGACCACTCGGTGCGGCAAGAGTTAATAGTTATTAGTCTCAACACCCAAGGATAATTAGAAGAGCATGACTGATATGATGCAACTGAGATTTGGTTACACTTAACTTTTGCAAAACACAAATAAAACCTAATGAAAATGGCGAAACGTTTAAAACCCTGGTGCAGAGATTGGCAAATCTGACCAGGAAAAGTATGAGATGGATTGTCAGGACAGTCAGCGTTAAAGCCACTTTTGACAGTCCATACTAGGATGGCATTGGACATCTTGGGGGTGGGAAGGGGTTGGTGTGACCAAGGTGTGGTTTGGCTTGTTGTATGTATATTTGAGATCATATGGCTCTGGATGGACCAGTTACCAGGGCATGGAAGGAGGACAGACTCATTAAAGGAGGAGAAGGAACTTGCTGGGATTGGAGATCCTCTGGGTGAGTGGTTGATTAAAAGCATGCATAAAATAGAAGTTATCTGTTGTTATTGATTGGTAATAGATTGATAATTGGCCACATTTACAGCTGTATTGACTTGTTGTGGACGTAGTCGACTTCAGGTTTAAACACTCTCATTAACAGGTTGAAAATAGTGATATTAAAGGAAGAGTATGCAGCACCACCCTGTCAGACGCCAGTGATGGTGGAGCTCACTGATGAATCAGGTGAGCTGGATTCATGGCTGATTCAAAACTAAGATCCCCCTGCTGTGGTCAGTAAGGGGAGAAAAGGGGGAAATAAAATCAAGAATTAAAGAGGCATTTATAAACGTTTAGGTGTCAAGTGAAACGGGACAAAAGGGGGTGTTTTACTGTTATTTTCAATGTCAGCATTATTATTGTATGAGAATCATGCAACAAGCATTGCATCGATGATCATTTATTGAAGCTTTTGACCTTATACTAACATCTGTGTTCCTGTGATTGTTATAACTTCTGATGAATCTTCTATTTACAGGTGTTAGGATAATGATATAATTTTTCATTGCAGGTGTAACCACGATCATTTTTATACATATTGCAACTTGTTGCTCATTGTAGAGTTGTGCTCAAGTTATTAAGGGTTAATAGCTACAGTCAGCGCGAATGTCTGACTGATCTATTGAGGGGAAAGGCTTCGAGCATAGAAGGCCGCACGCGCTTACAAAACACTGATATCATATTATTCTTTGTGATCTTTTCTTAAATTATGTCTTTAAGGTTAGTTTAAATAGTGGCAGTTAATTAAACGAGATTCATTAAAATATTAAATACCTGAGTCAGAACGTTACACGCGGATCACCTTAAGAGTCTGGGAAACTTTGTAGCTGCCTAACT
>NC_137942.1:31440410-31597910 GCF_963969265.1 Rhamphochromis sp. 'chilingali' | reverse complement strand
CTGCCACTGTGATGGTTACTGGACCCTGTTCAGGGAGGTCGCTGTGGTCTGCCCTCAGATCCTCTAGCCACTGAGCATTGCCGTTATGGGTTGCATCCTTCTCCCATATGCTCTTCCAGTATTGCTCCGTCTCCAGCCTTGGTGGTGCTGTTGTCTTATTGTTCCCTTGCCACTGAGAGTACACCTTTGCTGGTTCTGTGGAGAACAGCTGGTTTATTCTCCTGCCTTCTATCTCTCTGGTGTACCTCCTCAAGCGGCTGGCCAAGGCTGTGAGTCTTTGCTTGGCAGTTTCCAAGGCCTCAGGTATGGACAGCTTGCTGTATTTCTTAGGCACCTTATTTGTCGCACCTTTCTGCAACTCCGTTAGTTGGCTAACCTCCCTCCGTGCTACTTTGATCTTGCCCTCTAGCCTCCTTCTCCATGGAGGGTACTGCCCCTTGTCGCTGTTCAACTTGTAGCCAAGCATCTCACTGATCACTGCTGCCGTATTGTAGATCAGCTTGTTAGTGTCGGTAATCGTGGTTGTAGGTATTGCCCGTAGTGCTGCATTAACATCATCTAGCAGACCTTCTGAGGGTACTTCACGTAATCTTGGTAACCGGCTACGGGGGATCCAGGTTTCAAGCTTGGCCATGATCCTATTTTTCAGGTCAGTTCCTCTCGCACTCAACGATCCTTCTCCT
This sequence comes from Rhamphochromis sp. 'chilingali', assembly GCF_963969265.1. NCBI lineage: Eukaryota > Metazoa > Chordata > Actinopteri > Cichliformes > Cichlidae > Rhamphochromis > Rhamphochromis sp. 'chilingali'. The sequence goes on along the minus strand of NC_137942.1, from coordinate 31,597,227 downwards.
ATCACACTTGGGGCTATGTACCCAATCTCGGGTGGGGGTGATGATATCTCCCCCCTGACCTGGCGTCCTGACTCCTCCTTGCCGTAGCGTTTGTGTTGTACCTCGTCAATCTCTAGCTGTGAGAGCAGTCCCTTCTTTCGAATGTTGGAACACTGAGCTACTAGTTGTTTCACCGTCATTGTGGATGTTAGGTATCGAAGAATCTGGATAGCGTAGTGTTTAGACTACACGCCTTTGGAACAGAGGATCGCAAGTTCGATTCCTGCCTGGGGCGTCTGTATCCAGTAAGGGTCCTAAGGCTAGACCCCCTATGCTAAGCAAGCCTACCGCAGACATGAGCGAGACAGATAAATATGAAGGCAGGTGTTGAGGAACCAGGGCACCCTGACGAAAAGTGGGCTACTGGAACAAGAAGGCATTGGTGGGCAAGAGACGAAAACAGGGCGTTGTTGGAATGCTAATACACAAGTAACCCCGGCGGAAGGGGCTACATGAATAGGATGAGGGGCCTATGGATTCTTCGACATATATATATATATATATATATATATGTACATATACAGTGGGGCAAAAAAGCATTTAGTCAGCTACTGATTGTGCAAGTTCCCCCACTTAAAATGATGACAGAGGTCAGTAATTTGCACCAGAGGTACACTTCAACTGTGAGAGACAGAATGTGAAAAAAAAAAAATCCATGAATTCACATGGTAGGATTTGTAAAGAATTTATTCGTAAATCAGGGTGGAAAATAAGTATTTGGTCACCTCAAACATGGAAAATCTCTGGCTCTCACAGACCTGTAACGTCTTCTGTAAGAAGCTTTTCTGTCCCCCACTCGTTACCTGTATGAATGGCACCTGTTTGAACCCATCATCTGTATAAAAGACACCTGTCCACAGCCTCAAACAGTCAGACTCCAAACTCCGCCATGGCCAAGACCAAAGAGCTTTCGAAGGACACCAGGAAAAGTATTGTAGACCTGCACCAGACTGGGAAGAGTGAATCTACAATAGGCAAGCAGCTTGGTGTGAAAAAATCAACTGTGGGAGCAATCATCAGAAAATGGAAGACATACAAGACCACTGATAATCTCCCTCGATCTGGGGCTCCACGCAAGATCTCATCCCGTGGGGTCAAAATGATCATGAGAACGGTGAGCAAAGATCCCAGAACCACACGGGGGGACCTGGTGAATGACCTGCAGAGAGCTGGGACCAAAGTAACAAAGGTCACCATCAGTAACACACTACAACGGCAGGGAATCAAATCCCGCAGTGCCAGACGTGTTCCGCTGCTGAAGCCAGTGCATGTCCAGGCCCGTCTGAAGTTTGCCAGAGAGCACATGGATGATACAGCAGAGGATTGGGAGAATGTCATGTGGTCAGATGAAACCAAAGTAGAACTTTTTGGTATAAACTCAACTCGTCGTGTTTGGAGGAAGAAGAATACTGAGTTGCATCCCAAGAACACCATACCTACTGTGAAGCATGGGGGTGGAAACATCATGCTATGGGGCTGTTTTTCTGCCAAGGGGACAGGACGACTGATCCGTGTTAAGGACAGAATGAATGGGGCCATGTATCGTGAGATTTTGAGCCAAAACCTCCTTCCATCAGTGAGAACTTTGAAGATGAAACGAGGCTGGGTCTTCCAACATGACAATGATCCAAAACACACCGCCCGGGCAACAAAGGAGTGGCTCCGTAAGAAGCATTTGAAAGTCCTGGAGTGGCCTAGCCAGTCTCCAGACCTCAACCCCATAGAAAATCTGTGGCGGGAGTTGAAAGTCCGTGTTGCTCGGCGACAGCCCCAAAACATCACTGCTCTCGAGAAGATCTGCATGGAGGAATGGGCCAAAATACCAGCTACTGTTTGTGCAAACCTGGTAAAGACCTATAGTAAACGTTTGACCTCTGTTATTGCCAACAAAGGTTATGTTACAAAGTATTGAGTTGTATTTTTGTTATTGACCAAATACTTATTTTCCACCCTGATTTACGAATAAATTCTTTACAAATCCTACCATGTGGATTCATGGATTTTTTTTTCACATTCTGTCTCTCACAGTTGAAGTGTACCTCTGGTGCAAATTACTGACCCCTGTCATCATTTTAAGTGGGGGAACTTGCACAATCGGTGGCTGACTAAATACTTTTTTGCCCCACTGAATATGTATGTATGTATGTATGTATGTATGTATGTATGTATGTATGTATGAATGAATTCCAGAACGGGCAGGTGGCTCAAAAAACACGCCGAGTTGTTATCTGAGTGCACAGGACAGAATTAGCGCTAGTCAGACAGATGAGTTTTCACAATCGCTTTCCCGCAGGTGTACGTTACCGCTGTGAGACGACTACGGACTGGCGTGGAGCAGCAGGCTGGGCTGGATCAAATAGTCCACCTGATGATCGCCTGGGATGGGGTGCAGGTGTGGAGTTAACAGCCAAAAGTAGCTCATGTCCCATTGCATCTGCTTCTAGTTCCATCACTCTCTGGACAAGACAAAACAAATGCAACACATCGGGCCCATGCACAGCACTACAGTATGCACTTCCAAATTCAGAACCAATGACACTAGCTTACCTGCACATAGTCATATCGCAGTTGCTTTACACGTTCTGTGTTTCTCTCGAAAGGAACTCTGTAAATTTGCTTCATTCTTATTCTGTGGCGCGCAAGTACACGACTTAGTGCAGAAATGCTTGCACTGTGTATATTTTGAAAGATGGTGTCATTATCAATTATGCGCTGCTGTATTTCGCGCAGTCTTATTGCATTATTGGCAATCACCATGTTCATTATATGGGTCTCTTGCTCTGGAGTGAACATTCTGCCTCTGCCCCCAACATCTGGATGTCTAGCAATTCTGTAAAGTAACAATTTCAGTATTTTTGCATGTATGGTACTGTTGTGTTTCTCATTAGAGTATGGCAGTGCTACAAAGTACTTACCGATTCTCATTTCGAAATGTCCTAATGATGCTTGCCACAGTGTAGCGGCTCAGTTTAGGCTGAACCCGTTGGCCAGCTTCCCTCAGGGTCATTCCATGGTTGATGACATGGTCCACTATTGTAGCTCTGATCTCATCAGTTATTCTGTTTCTTACTCTTCTTACCCTTCCTCTTTCCCCTCCTCGTCCTCTTCTTGCTCCTTCTTGTCCTCTTCCTCTAACTTCCTCTAACCCTCTTGCTTCTTCACCTCCACGTCCTCTTCCTCCAACTTCACCTCCACGTCCTCTCCCTCGGCCTCCTCTGATTCTCACTCTTCTCACTCTTACTAATTTTGCTAGGAGTGTGTTGGAAATTTGGTAATTGAGTGTAAGCAGTGAGTTGTGTTTAAAGTTGTGCAAAAAGAGTGTTGTGCAGTGAATTGTGCCTACAGTTTTGCAAAGTGTGTGTTACAAAATTGCAAACTGAGTGCAAAGCAGTGTTTGTGCTTTTAGTTTTGCAAACTCAGTGAGTGGTTTTGCTATAAGTATTAATAGTTTTAGGAATTGTGCTATAAGAATCACAGTTAGGGTTAAAGCTAGCTTATGTGGTTGCAAATCTACTGGGATTTAAAAATAGTTATGCAAAACAGAGCGTGCCAACTCTGACCGGCTTTAAAGGGTTAATGTTGTATTCAATATCACTTGAAATGAGTGACTGAGCCCACAAACTAATCAGGAAACTATTGAAACAATGTTATTAATATATACAAAGCAGAAGCCTTCTCAGCTAAACCCTACATGGCAAAGTCTCAAGTTTAAACAGATTATATCTTTGCAGAATTCAGCGGGCTTCCAGATGCGCCTCTTGGATATTGCTGGAGGCTTTCCTGGGACAGAAGACTTCATTTAAGTGAAATTTGAGGAGGTATTATTAATAAAAACACTGTACAATACAGAGGGAACGTGCTTAGGACATTCAAACATAACATTGGTTGGCAGAATTTTAACTTACATGAGTTGTTCCTTTTAATTGTGATAATATCTGGAATTAATAAGCATATGCACATTTAGTTATGTGTTAGAGCCCTGACTGCCCTGGTGAAGAAACAGACATCATTCTGTTCAGATGCTGGTCATGTTATCGCTTTCCTTCATCTTTTCTCTTGTTTGCGAAGGGGACCTTGTTGGTTTGGCCTAAAATTAATCATTTTAATGTAAAACTACGTGTTACTGTCTTAAGAAGAGAGGTGAGTTTCCAAGGAAAAGTAATTCATCAGCAGCATAAAGACGACATATTTTGTATATGCATTTGGGTTTTTTTTTGTTGTCTAGAATATCACACAAACTCTATCCTTAGTATTTTTCATTCTGAATGTTTATCTACCACAATTTAGAATCACCATTCTCTTGTACTTCATAGAAGCACAGGTAGAGACCTCAAAGGCAGAGGTACTGATCGCTACAGAACATCTTAAAGTGTCAAGAAAATGTCAGAAGTATTAATAGCTCAGCAATATCCATTAACCTAATGTGTTTTGCATTCTTAGTTTTAAGAAGTCATTAATAAAGCACTGGATGAATTATTCCCACCTGCCAATGGGTTGGAGATCATTGCAGAACCAGGCCGATTCTATTTCGACTCAGCCTTTACACTGGCAGTAAATGTCATTTCCAAAAGAGTTGAAGACACAGATGAACGCAGTGGTAAATATACAGATATGCAGTTTAAAGCAAGTTAAATACTCCATAATGATGTGCCTTTGTATTTGAAATTAAGTTCAATTTAAATACAAAGGTAAATGCTTATCAGATCGGAAGGACTACAGCTCTGAGAAGATGATGATGTACTACATTAGTGATGGAGTATACGGATCATTGAGCTGCCTCATCAATGATCCTTTCCACGCCAAGGTTGAACCATGGCCTCTTAGGGTAAATAATATAAAATCACCATACTTTTGAGTGTGTGTTTATATCCAGTTTCTTGTGGTCAAGTTGGTAAGATTGTGGTTATAGCATACCATGTACATTGAAGTCATGGTTACAGTTAGGCAATTAATATATGTTTATGTTACTGACATTTAAGATGTGCTGTTGATCAATACTGATGAACAGCACAACTTACTAATAGAACTCAGAATGAGACCTCCATAAGCTTCCTTTTTAATCTTAAGTCACAAAGGCCTTAAAAACTGGTTGGTGGTTGCCTGGCAACCACGATCACTAGGAAAGATTGAGTGTACCTCAACAGGTTTCAAATAGCTACTGGAGTTTGCTGGGAAATTGATTACTTAAGCTCTAGTCATGCCTAGGCCAAGAGATGCTTAGTGTCCCACTTTTAGCCACCAACTGCAATGGAAAAAGTTGTATTCCCTGATGGTTGGGAAGTGGTTGTGGGAGGTTGCTGTCCCAGGGACAGGTCAGTAGCAGTTGCCATAGCGGCCCTTCGTTTATACAGAAGACACAAATTTTTCTGCAAACCATACAGTTGATGTTAAACTGTGAACAATGTGATGCAAACTAAAAATGGAAGACTGTTTGCATTCAAAGTAAGTGTTGCACTGTATCACTGTAACCAACAAGTTGTGAAAGGCAAACTGTTTGTATTTACATCTTTACAACATTTCACTACCACTCACTGTTGAGTGTGTGTTTGCAGACAAGTTTGCATCATCATTGTAATCCTCGACTGACTGCAGCATCCAACACAATCACAGGGAATTTTTTGGTGCATCATCAGCTCTGCAAATGAATTGACTTGGTTATACTGAACAACAACTTGTGAATCAGTCAGATATCACGCATTTTTCTTTTGTTACTCAATGGGACTAAGGTCTTACTACATCTTGAATTGTTAAATTTAAATCTCATTGCTTGGAAAAAAAGATAAACCTAGACTTTTCACTTATAGCTTTCTGTTATCTGGGGTCCAACCTGCGCCGGCTCTGACAAAGTCACCGAAAGCTGCTGGATTCCTGAGTTGCACGTGGGGGACTGGCTTCTTATTGATAACATGGGGGCTTATTCTCTCAGTACATCCACTGACTTCAACGGCTTTGAAAGGGCACACATTTACCCTGTTGTGACAGCTAAGACCTGGCTCGCCATACACCAGTCTTGCTTAAAAAACACTATCAATTAATGATCAGATAATAACTGAGAAAAGAATAAGAAAATGTAACTTAAAGGGGAGTTTTTCCTTCCCACTGTCGCCAAAGTGCTTGCTCATAGGGGGTCATATGATTGTTGGGTTTTTCTCTTATGAAGCGCCTTGAGGCGACTTTTGTTGTGATTTGGCGCTATATAAATAAAACTGAATTGAATTGAAAGTTTAGAGTTAAAAAAAACGTTCATTTCAAAGTTAAAAGTTAATTTAAGCTAGCAAACACATAAAATCAAAACTGGAGTCTTATCCAATTGCTAAAAATGTTCCCACACTGAAAATGCCACATCGAGATGAACAGAATATACTTTTTGGGACATGATCATTATTGTTACTTTGTGGTTCCAAATAGGCATTGTGTCACACAAATATAGCTATTCAAAGCTCGTTTTCAATAGGCAAACCAATGGCACAACAACATCTTGAAATGACACACTGATCAACAGGACACTGGCTCTTCTGTGAAAGTAAAACAAACTCCAACAAAGAAGACAGCCTACTTGAGTAGTGGGAGCAGAAGATTTTTTGCATGATGTGGCCTCTAGTTGTTAGCCTGAGCTAAAGGGGATGTAGCATTGCAGAAGGAAAACATCTGTGTGACTCGGCCCGGTTTCAGTAAATCATATAATGTTGATGACACCATTAATAGATCAGACTTTATGTCCTACACAGGATTAAGAGATCAGTGTGGCTTGCAGTGAACTCATACACGGAGTATGCACCTTAACTTTTAAAATTCTGCAAAAACATCAGTAAACTATAATTAGTTGTAATATAATTCGCCTCTTAGGTATTTTGTCCTGCACACACTTTGCTTTTGACAGTTTATTGTTTTGTTTTGTACTACTGACTTCCGTTTTGTATGTCCTGAAGTAAAATTGATTTAATTACCAAAATAATTATACTTTTATTTTTTTTAACACTGGCAGACTTACTATGCATCTTTATAAAATTAGACTTGGATGTACTAAAGCAGCACAGTAAGAACAAATTGTATTATGACTGACAAAGTAACTTTTAAATATTACTAATTTTACTTATTTGTGTGTTAAAACCTCAAGCAACTAGTGAAGTTAGATAATAAATGCCTTTCTCACCTAAACAAATGACACCAGTGTCTTCACTATGTCCACAGTCATGTGTCCCAAATCCATTGTGCTGACACTCAGTGAGATAATGCTCACTTCCTGAACAGCCCACATTATCAAGCCAGATTTGTCCACTGCCTTGACCAAAGTGAGCAGATGAAGTGACCTCCACTGCTGCCCCACAGCCCAGCTGTCTGCAAACCACCTGAGCATCATTAATGTCCCAGTCATCATCACAGACTGTTCCCCATGAGCCACTGTGATAGATTTCAACTCTTCCAGAGCATGACTTAGATGATCCAGTTAATCTGATCTGACCATCTGGTAGAGATATATCACACACCCTCACACCCTCTAGCAGATCATTACATGAAGGAACCTTTTAAAAAAACAAGCGTGTCCATGCTCACAGGTGTACACACGGGTGATCACACCCACAAACTACACCCTTTTTGGCTCCTACCTCAAAGCACACTGTGTTCTGTTGATCTTATGTGCTGCACAATAATGTTTAATATTTAGTATTTACTGTCATATTCCCATATATCATTGTGATGTTGTTTATTCTATTACTCTTGTTCTCTTCTGCTTGTTTTCTTTTTTCTTTCTCAGCAGGTGACCCAGGTGATTGATATATGCATTTTTTATTTCTTTTTTTTTTCTGCTCATTCTGTTGGTTTTTGTTTTTTGCCCTTCTCCCCCGTCCCTCTTCTCAGCTGTTTCTCTTTCCCTCTTTCTTTCTCCCTTTTCTTTCCCCCAGTCAAGTCTGTCCCATATTCAGTAAGTGAAAATAAAATAAACAATAAAAGGTGAATCAAATGGACCATTACGGCAAGGCTGGGATGGTCAATTTGGTAAAGTAAATCCGTTGGGCATCTTTCTTTGCCTTTAGACAACAATTCTGATGGCAAAAGAGCCAAACGGGACAGGAAAAAAAAAAAAAAAGAGAGATATCACACAGTATCCAAAATTTGAATATTTCACAAGGATTAAGTACAGAAATAGTGCTTGTTAGGTAGGAGAATAAACCAACCTGCAGCAGGTGAAGATGACATCAAGAAAAAAGAGACTAGAGGACAGAACAAAGAAATGTCATTGCATACATGTCAAATGTATTGAAACTGAAAAGAATTACATACTGTATTCTGCACCTATACAATGCTGTAGTATTTATATTAATTGCAAAATTATTTTACGCTTTGAATTGAAAGAACAGAAAATAGAGATACAATAGATATCTTGATTTATTTTTTTTATTACATAAATGGCTGTGCTCGCAGCTGAACTGTTTGGACTTCAGCACCAATACTGGAAACATAAGCAGAACTCTAACAGACTGATAACAGACTTACTTTTAAATTATGATATGTGGATATGAGAATGAACACAGAGTTGCAGCATTTTGACCCTTTTACACACAAACACACATGTCTAACTCACCTAAAAGCAGCTTCTCTACATCACTGCACATCCTGGTGAAAATGCCCAGAAGAGTCAGACACAGACACTGTAAGACAGCAACAGGTGTACTGCTTTTCTGTTAATGACAAAATCTTTCACATAAACCCATTTTTGATACATTTACAGTAAGTACTGCTGGAAGTGGGTTATCATCACACAAGTTAACATTTACTTCTGACAGTTTTTCTGAAGCTATATGCGCAGTGATGCACATATAAGAAAAAAGGAAGTGACTATCTGAATGTGTTTGTAGATTATAACAATTACAGCATATTAACGGGTTTGTATCTCATACTGAGATGCAGAGTTTTACTAACTCGTTCTCTAAGGACGTTATGTAGGCTGTATCATCAGCTGATGCTGTACCATCATGTAAATCAAGCTAATAGAAAAAAGACACTTTAAGATAAGATAAGATAAGATAACCTTTATTAGTCCCACACGTGGGAAATTTGTTTTGTCACAGCAGGAAGTGGACAGTGCAAAAGTTATGACGCAAAAATTAGAATACAATAAGAATAAATACAGTACACAGCTGTACAGAATAGAATAAAATAATATACTATATACAGTAGAATAAAATAGAATAAAAATATACAATAAGATAAAAATAGAATACGAATGCTATATACAACTGAGTAAAAATACAACGATGACAGAAAGGATTATTGCACTTAGTATTATTGCATATGTGTGGATGTGTGTGCTTGATCAGTTAAAGTCTTTATTATGGAGTCTGACAGCAGTGGGGAGGAAAGACCTGCGAAATCTCTCCGTCCCACACCGTGGGTGCCGCAGTCTCCCACTGAAGGAGCTGCTCAGTGCTGTCACAGTCTGCTGCATGGGGTGGGAGATGTTGTCCAACAGGGATGACAGCTTAGCCGCCGTTCTCCTGTCACTCACCACCTCCACTGGGTCCAGAGGGCATCCTAGAACAGAGCTGGCCCTTCGGATCACCCTGTTCAGTCTCTTCCTGTCCCCAGCAGAGATGCTGCCGCCCCAGCAGACCACACCATAAAAGATAGCAGAAGCCACCACAGAGTCATAGATGGTCTTCAGGAGTGGGCCCTCCACCCCAAACGACCTGAGTCTCCGCAGCAGGTACAGCCTGCTCTGCCCTTTCCTGTAGAGGGCGTCTGAGTTATGAGTCCAGTCCAGTCTGTTGTTCAGATGAACACCAAGGTACCTGTAGCTGTCCACAGCCTCAATGTCCATACCCTGGATGTTCAGTGGTTGCAGTGGAGAATGCTTGTGCCTGCGGAAGTCTACCACCAGTTCCTTGGTTTTACTGGCGTTGATCTGGAGGTAGTTCAGCTGGCACCAGTCCACAAAGTCTTGAGTCAGTCCTCTGTACTCCTTGTCGTCCCCATCAGTGATGAGGCCGACTATTGCAGAGTCATCAGAGAACTTCTGCAGGAAGCACTGGGTGGAATTGTGGGAGAAGTCTGCAGTGTAGATGGTGAAGAGGAACCTGAAACATGGGAGATTTTTTCTTAGTGTGAAACTGTGGAAATGTGGGATTAGTTTCTGTATTTAGTTGTGTGCTGCAAACACCCACATGGAAAAGATATATATAAATCTTATAAAGTTTGTATCTGTCTTGTGTGAAACTTGTATGAAAAGCATACAAGAGTGAAAACAGATATAAGATCCCTTGAGAAATTATATAAATGAAACTTGTATGTTTTGGATACTTACTAAAACAATATATGAAAGTAATGAGAAGTGGCCACTTTCATGAGTAAATCATATAAGTTTTTACTATTTCTTTTCCATATGGGCAGGAACTGACAATAGCTATGGTTCCGATTTGTCACAATCGGCACAACACAGAAGAGCCACCTCCACAGGACAAGACTCAGCAGTCCATCTGCATCTTAAGGATAAAGGACACTCTTTCGAGGATGCCAATGTTCACATTTTGGACAGAGAGGACAGATGGTTTGAAAGAGGAGTGAAAGAAGCCATTTACGTCCACTGTGAGCGACCATCTTTGAACAGAGGCGGGGGTTTACGACACCAACTCTCTGCCATCTATAATCCAGTTCTGAGATCCCTTCCCAGACGCCTTAACGCCCACTCACATCCTGGGCCATCTGACCTCAGGAATTCGCATGATAAGGTGGGGCCAGGTTTCACAATGAACACACCCGAAACTCTGGCTGATTGTGATCCACACCCATTTTCACAACTTGGCTCATGTGATTAGGTAGAGGATCATTTTGTCCCTCTTTGCGGGGAAAACTCCCACTGGATTTAAATCTGGGACTCCCCACCATTTGACCTTAGAACTGAAGAAGCTTCTCGGATGAGAGGTGAAACGTCTTCAAGCAACTTAAAGAAGTCCAGACGCTTTTCTTTACAAGCTCCTTTGACTACGATGACCTGGATGACTGAGAACCTTCACAGACAGCCTTGCCACAATGTGAAAAGAGCTTGAAACTGAGCTTAAAACAGAATATTAGTATCTACTAGTAACAGCCTTAGATGAGTTTTCATGTGGTCTTGCTGTCCTGATGGATTACTTTTTCTATCCTTTGATTTGCATTCACCTATGTCTGTTTGCTGATGTTGACATATCTATATTAAAAATGTAGGTATTTTTTCATGCATCCCGTTGTGGAGAATCTAACAATAACCTGCAACACACCCAGTGAGCTTGAGTTGAAGTGGGTTTAATAAACACATTGCAATGTGGAGAGCTGACTGTAGCTGACTCAGCCAGTGTTGTTCTTTATACATCAATATTACCAAAGTTTACCATAAGGCAGCACTTACACTACACTGTGCAGTCTAGCTAATTTCTCTCATTACTTATCCTATCTGCCAGCTCCATGCTATGAACAGAGTGTAAATCACCCCATGAAACGGCTGTGCCAGGTTCAATGCAGGGATGTGCAGTTCTGGTTCTCAAGGCTCCTGTCCTCCCAGTTTCAGATGTTTCCATACTTCAACACAGCTGATTTAAAGAATCATTCACAGACTTTTTTGTGCGTGCATTAGCAGTTGCATGCACACAGTACACCCGAGCAGCTTATAGTTCCACATAACATTCACTACAAATTGGACAATAATAACTACAATCCTACAGAGATCTGGCACCTGTACAAGAGAGAAGGTTTCATCATCCCCTTACTGAGATTAGGAGGAGGTCACAAGTAAAGCTAGAAGCTAAGCAGGCCATCGCAAGTTTTATCTTCACCAAAACCTGGTTATCAACATGAATGAGCTACAAATGTGAACGACTCGCAACATTACGAAAAACAGTAGCATAAGAGTCCAAAACAAAAAACTAGCAGTTCAGGGGGCTGCTGTGTGGCCAGCAGTCTAGATGGAGGAGTTCAGACGAAGACTCTGACAGGACTGGAGGCTGACACCAGTGGAAATGGGGACCCTTGAACAGAACAGGACCAGGCGGTGCAGAAACCTGGTGCTGGTGGAACAGGACTAGGAGGTGCAGAGATCTGTGGCGGAGAAGGAGCAGGACCAGGCTGTGCAGGGCTCACACAGAATACATATATAAACAGAGGGATAACAACTATAAACCAAAACTAGGAACAAAATCCTGACCTCAGAATTTCAAACAAACTAGAATCAAAAGTCCAAACTAGGGCTGTAAACATTAATGCGATTAACACAATTAAAATTCTTAGTACATTTAACCCATCTGGAGCGCAGAATGAACAAACTGCCCGATATGCTTTGACAGAGACATTTCAGTGATTTTGAGTCATTCTGCACTCCAGATGGGTTAACTGCGTTTAAAATTTAAATCATGTAAATCGTGATGACGGATTAATCCACGTCAATGAGTTAACATTGACAGCCCTAGTCCAAACACAAATGCTGGGTTAAACACCCAGGACCGTGACACTGTGCCAGAATAATAACATTGTGGATGTGGCTGTTGAGCTAGCTCCTCAGAGAGGATAGGACTGTTCACAAGAAAAGAGGAGGGGGACTCTGTATTTAAACAACAGCTATTGCACACTAGATAAGATAAGATGACCTTTATTAGTCCCACAGGTGGGAAATTTGTTTTGTTACAGCAAAAGTGCAAAGTTATGTAGAAGAAATTAGAAAACACTGGAATGCAATAAAATAAAATAAAATAAAAATAAAATACTATATACAATAGAATAAAATAGAAATACAAATGCTATATACAACTGAGTAAGAAAATACAAAAGTACAACTTCGTCAGAAGAAGAGTTGTACAAGAATTGCACATATAGCAGTCTTATTGCACGTGTGAGGGTTTGATCAGCTGCAAAGTCTTTATTGTGGAGTCTGACAGCAGTGGGGAGAAAAGACCTGCGAAATCTCTCCGTCCCGCACCGTGGGTGCCGCAGTCTCCCACTGAAGGAGCTGCTCAGTGCTGTCAGAGTCTCCTGCATGAGGCAGGAGATGTTGTCCAACAGGGATGACAGCTTAGCCGCCATTCTCCTGTCACTCACCACCTCCACTGGGTCCAGAGGGCATCCTAGATGACCAGATATACATATTAATGTCTGCTAACTTCTCCTTTCTTAAAAATGAAAACATGACACGTCCCCACACACAGACACATACAAACATATGCACGCACACACGACCTGTTGTGTGTTACTCGAATGTGTAATTATGTGTAATTAAAATGATTAGTAAGGTTAGAATCTTCGGGTTGCTTTCTAGCCGGTTTGGGTAAAGTGACCCTTTAAATGCAGTTTACACTTATTTAGAGCAAAAAAAGTCCAACGTGAAAATAATACCCCCCACCCCGTCTTTAAAAAAGCTATCAGCCAAAAAGAAATCTAAACACAATTGTTTCATTAGTTTATTAATAATTTCCTAAATAGTTGAAATTCTTTATGTGTGTAATGAGATTTAAGCATTTCGATATTTTGGCAGCAGCCTTTATTTGAATTTGGAGTAAAGCTGAACAACATCCATGTGCACAGTAATGACACAATGATTAAAACCACAAATGATGAGGTTACATTTAAATTTAGCAACAACGATGATGATGATGATGAAAATGATTATTATTTGCTATAATAAGTGCATCAACTTACACATCACTTGTTATTAGAATACAGTATAAAATAGATCATAGCTACGTGGAGCTCAGCACTCTTCAACCTGAGGATAGCTACCGAGTGTAAGTAATGTAACTGTGTGTGACCACTCACCTCACTTAGTTATATAAAAGTAAAGTGTGATTTGCTGGAACTATCCTCTGTGTTTTGACTGGAATAACTGAATAATTAATAAATTTAGCGTTACTGTGTTACATACCAAAATGTACACAGCTCTTTGATTATTTGTAAGTTTATTTTTATAGTTGTTCACTTTTTGCCTAAAATTCAGAATTTGTATTTTTGATAATTCTATCAATATTTGGTACACATGTCTCATTAGCATTTTCCTTTAGAAAGAATAATCAAATATCATTACATTTAAACACTGAGTCCTATGATAGAACAGTGGCCTATGACCTTGACCTGCGATAATGATTAATAATGCAAATACTGAGACTTTAAGTCTCAGTATTTGCTGAGTGTTTCATAATTATTTATAAACTAAGAAATCTTTTTCTAAGCAACACAGAGAGCACATTTGGGCTGATAATGACTGAATTATTAAAAGTATTATCGTGCTGTGGTATTTATTCTGTTTTTGAACAGGTCAGGTTTCACTTCTACTCCAACTGAAAATAAAAAGTTGGCTGCCCTTTCATTTTCTTTTTCACTCATGATCATGATCCTCTTCACACACAACTGTCTTCATACACTGTCCTTGATCCACCTTCTTCGTTGTGTCGTTCTGCTTAAAACTGATATAATGCGGCTCTTCCTCACCATCAATGGTGTAATTGTTTGAAATAACTGCAACACAAACATTAGAATATCATACGTCAGCAAATTGAAATACTTTCTCAGTTCATCTGTTATTGTAATGTACTGTAACTCTGTGCGCACACACTTTGAAAATGGACAAGGTCTTCAGACTTCTCAGCTTGTTTCCTTCTCCTGCAGACCAGGAAGACCACAGTCAGGACCAGCAGAAGCAGCAATAGGGGCGCTGAGACTGAGACGATCGTGATCATACTCACTACAACAGAAAAACATGAGAAAAACATGAAATTTGTGTTATTTAACATACAGTAGAAATGTTTTTCTCAGATATTAAATGTTTTATATTGCCACTGTCTGAGTGGAGTGTATCCTAACTTCTCTTGTCTTCCCCGACAGCAGTTGCCTCTCACAGTCTCTACACTGATTTCTATGTGAAGGATTGGTCAGGCCACAGGATATGATTTAAAACACTTCCTCCCATTTGCCTTGCCTAAGTGACTCTCTTGTAGTTTCAGGGTCAACAATGAGTAACCATAGTACACAGAACACAAACAACTGGCTGTTAGCACAAAACAAATGACAAAGCAAAAAAAAGCAAAAAACACAATTATTGACTGAGACAGGTTTTTTTCGCTAGTGACCAAAAAAAAGTAAATAACAACATTAAGGTAAGTAAACCAAGGCCATGAACAGATAAGTCAGTACTAGCCAGAAGAAAGACGGTCCAACAAAGATTGGTCTGGTAACTTAACTGGCCATTTTCAATTCATTTTAGCAGATGGAGTAACAACTAAGCAGATTTTTGTGGTGCTGATGAGTTGGCCAGCTAATCACATTTTTGCTAACTTTATCATCACCAAAAGGTTAGCTTAGCTACCTCAATTTTACTGAGATATGCAGCATGTATATAGCATTAGCTGGTTCGTAACATCCAAGTTAACTTTTCTTTTTATTACCCTATGTTTAACTGTTACTAACCAATACAGTCAATCCCACCGGTTCGTATAACATCAAGTACATGTCACCAAGCAATATAATAGTGAGGAATGCCTTGTGTATGTCTCATCCCTGTTTTGGAGTTCTCATAAAAATGCATGTTAGGTGGCACTTCACCGAACAGCCACCAGTGTCATTAATAATAATGGTTTTCTGAGGATGCCCTGAGCTCAACGGACACCCAGAGAATATATTTGTTTTTTAGGGTAATTTTCAAATCAATTATAGGTCTTACTTAAGTACAGCTTCAATCCAGCCTTCTTAATGGTGACACTCATTGCTGTGAAGGTTGAGGTGAATTTCCTCGAGACAACTACGACCTCATACACACAGCTGTAGTTGCCCTGGTGTTCATAGTCAGCTTCAGGAAAAGTAAAGGAGGCTGAGTTATTGACAGCTGGCTTGGTCTCTGTGATGTTGGAGCCCGAGAAGATGAGGGAGAAAACCCCTCCAGGAAAGTGGGAGGAAATGGAGCAGGTGAAGACAAAGTCATCACCTCTGATGACCTCTACACCTTCAGGACCCCAGACCAGCCCAGTGTTAGGAGATGTCAGGCAGATGCTGGGCTGCTGCAGTGTCACTGGGTAAAAGTGAGACAGAGTAAACACAATTTAGGGTCGATTAAGGATTCTGAAGATGCATTGAAACTATTAAACAAGCTGAAGTGAAGCTGATATTTCTGGGTTATATTCTGTAGGAAAAACTAATTGAAAAGTTCCACTGCCATTTGTAATCGATATGCTGTTGGATTAGAGTGCTGTAACAAAATGTACAGACTTTGCAAGGTGAGATTGTCCAGCAGGGAACAGGGGTTATTGTAGCTGGAGCTATAAAAACATAAAAGTCCACTTTTAAGCACTGCTCTCAAAATAGTCTACCATGGAATTCTGCTTGAGTATTTAATTTTCTGGCAACTTTTTACTTTTCATCCTTACATTTTCAAAACACATATTATATTCAACAGTGTCTTTTATAGTGTTTATACTTGGGGGTTAAAGTGGGCTGGAATGAGTGCAGGTGCCTGTAAATTACACAAGTTAAGTCACGGTACTTCAGCAGCTAGTCCTGAAGAAGAGGAGCAAGCACTTTGGAAGTAATGTTTTTTAATTGGCAGGTAATTCCAAATGTAACATTTCTATCAGCTCAAGATCAACAGAGACACAAAAGGTAAGGACTGTGACACTAAATTAACTGCAAATTTAAGATTACATTTAATATCATAAGTCGAATTACATATGGGATTTGTACATGATGTGTTTTGATTAAAAAAAACGTTTTATTGTGAAACATCCTGCAAAATAAATTAAGCTCTACTAACTTTGTGTTATTTCAATGTTGCATAAAAATATTGGGTAGTTTTGTCCGGGATAAACAGGTCAGCTTGTTGTACTGTCTTGGGCTTGTGCACAGTGGCTGTGGTGCTCATGGTTAGTGTTAGGTTACATGAAGTAAAGGAAATTAATCTGCATTAAAGCTGATGATGCATAGATCAATTCACTAAATTCGACCTTTGCACCAATTGTATACAGTATACGGTTAGTTTAGGAAAGAGATTGTGTTCAATTTCAATTTTCATTTTCAATTTATTTATACAGCACCAAATCACAACAACAAGGCGCTTTATATTGTAAGGTAGATGTGAAAGATCTGCTCAAATCTTTTTGAATGCAGTTGTGCAAATCCACAAAGAGCTGCCTCCACATTAAGAAAATCTACTGGACCTCACGTTAATTATTATTCAGTTATTATGAGTTATGATTCTTTTCCTCACGCTGAGCCACTACAACTGATCTTAGGGTTTCGCCACCATTTGCACTGGCGAATCCTGCTTTAACCCTTCACTCTACTGATTTTCCTGTTTAGTTGTGGAGGAAAAGTTACCCTCTACATTATAGACAACAGAAAATAGAGCTTTTTAAAAATGCTTTTATTATCATATTAGTATAGCACTACCATATTTTTTATGCAAACGTACTGGAGGATTTTTAACCCTAACCCTGTTTTGTCAGGAGAGATGACATCCATCCCACTTCGAATGGAGCAGCTCTCTCATCTCATGGAAATTTGGCCGATTTGTTTGGCCAAACCCCACAAAATGTGACTATCCAGAGAAGCAGAGTTGCAGTTAAATATGCCTCTGCAACTTCTCTCCTCCTGTTGTCTCCCTAAAATCATCCCGGCGGCCATCCCCTTAGAGACTGTGTCTTAAAACAAACTAAAAATCGGGAAAAAAATCACTTAAACATGAAAAATCACAAAGAAAGAATAATGCAATATCCACTTTCACACCAAAGAGTAGAATAGTGAAATGCAGATTATTAAAAATTAGGTCTCTCTCATCCAAGTCCTTGTTGGTAAAGGAATGAATAATTGATCAACAAATCACTTTAGACTGCTTACAGAAACCTGGTTGCAGCAGATTGATTACGTTAGCTTAAATGAATCAATGCCTCCTTCAGAATCCTCGAAGCACAGGCTGAGGGGCGGTATGGCAGCAATTTTCCACACCAGCTTATCAATCAACCAAAGACCCAGAGAGTATTTGAATTCATTTGAAAGCGTGATGCTTAGCCTTGTCCACCCTAATTGGAAAACTCAAAAACCAGTCTTATTTGTTATCATCTATCGTCCACCTGGACCTTACACAGACGTCAGACGTTTTATCTGATTTATTGCTCAATTCAGATAAAAAAAGGATTGTGGCTGATTTTAACATCCATGTACAGGCTAAAAATGACAGCCTCAACATGGCATTTATTCTTTTATTAGGCTTTGCTCAAAATCTAAAAGAACCCACTCACCGCTTTAGTAACACTTTAGATCTTGTTCTAACATATAGCATAGAAACTGTGATGATTAGACGTCATCACAGTAGACGTCTTTCTGAAAGTGCTATAACTGACTTTAACCCTCTGCACAGCAAATTCAAAAGTGTTAAATGTTTTGGTGTTAATAGTCTTCTTGCAAAAGTAGAGTTAATTTTACTCTAAGCAGAGTCACATTCTTTTAATGTAACTCTGAGGTGTAAAATGATAGTAGTTAAAATCGAATGTTAAAAATGAGTGTTTCTCTGTCAAATCTGGAGGTGTTACAATGGAAACATTAACTCTTGACCTCTTAACTCTGAACTCCTACAGGGGCTATGACACCAATAGAGTGAATTCACAGACTCCGCCCCCAGCACGGCTCCAATCGAAGCTGAAGTGAAGCCGTTTCAGAACATTTTGCTCTACATATTTGAGTTGTTTGCCATGCTTGGCAAGTCATTTTTTCAAAGATTGTTTCAATTATTATTATGAGCTTTTACTTCTGTGGCTCTTTGGAGTTGAGACAAAGCTGTGTGAAAGGCAGTAGCCATGTTGCTCGGTGAAAGCATAATATTCTGTTTTAGCTAGCTGAAAGGTATTGTTTGCGGGCAAATACCACAGCCTTGAAAAAAAGCTTGCATGTGAATTTTCAGTCAAACTTTTGGTCAAATACACCTAAAACAATGTCTAGAATGTGAAATGTTGGTATAATGGTGCTACTTGAAGCCTGAAAACGATCGCCCATAAAAATAAAAATAAAAACGAGCAAACAGCAGTAGCTGACGTCCTGACTGGATTCTACGTTAGCATAGATCCCTCCAGAGTTTTGTGCACACGGTTTAGGTAAAAATGAAAAAGGTTGAGGTTTTACATTTAGTTCAGTATACCTGTTGCCTGTGTCTTTGTCTTTTGGGAAAATACTTTACACAAGTAATGGCTCAAAGAGGATTCCTTTTTTTTTTACTGTGCTGCAATTGTTTACTGGATTATTTGTGCCATTAATTAGTGTCAACTAATTTTTATTCAATCTCCGCACAGGATATGCTTGTGAAGATGGAATATGGGGGAGAGCAGAAGTGCGTTGAAGTTCCACAAAGGGATGAATGAAGGACATGCATATTGTATTGAAGAAATAAGTGATGAGAATGCTGTTATTTGCATTTACCATGTCAGACCTTTTGATAAACAAAATTCTAATGAAAGTGAGAACATGTATACTGTTACATCTTTCAGAAAATGTTTTGAAATTGTGGTGCACAGTTCAGAATAAATGTTTTTCAAAAACCATTGCATCTTTTTAGTAAATGTTTATTTCCAAAAGAAATTTCTAGTTCAGAACAGTAAAATTCCCACTTTTTAGAATGAATTAGAAGATAACTCTTACGTAGTTAAACTAAAATACTCTTTGAGAGTTAATATATAAACTCTTAACACCAAGTGTTAAATTATCAACTCCAGACAGATTTGGTGTTTAACACTAAATCAGAGTTAACGTACCAACTCTCCAAAAAGAGTTAAATTAACACTCTCTGGTGTGGACCCATATAGACACTTTAATAGTGTTGAAATCAAATCTGACAGTGTTAATTTGGACATGCTGGATTTGCTGTGTGGGGTCACCGGACGCGCCGGCGCGTCAAAATCATACGACCGATTTAAGACGACACAGCTACAAGATGCAGCGAGTCAGAGTCTCCATTTCAACTTGGGTCGAAAGTGCGGACTTCAAACTACATACCAGTTTTTGGAATTGTGTCGATGGGCCACGTAAAACCAGAGTTATGATAAAAAATACACACAATGTTTTTTTCAGAACAAAACTTACTCAAGTAAATGTAACGGAGTAAATGTAGCTCGTTACTACTCACCTCTGGTTTCGAGGTAACATCCTGCTCCTGAAATTCCGATATATAATCTCCAATACAATGCTTAGAGCATGCTATACGAAATAAAGGTACTGCAATGCAGTAGTTTGCATTATATCTGATTAATAGATTCCAGTTTGTTCATGTAAATGGACAGTCTTCTTCAAACACTAAGTTTAATTATGGAGTTCCAGATTGTTCCTTGTGTAACGATGTAAAAGAATGAATATGGTTTTGTTGTTGTTAAATTCCTGTTAAACTTGGGATCGCAACCATGGGTTTATTTTGAAACTTTTATTTTGAAAATCCGCAGCGGAAGTCTGCTACTGGTAAACGGGCTTTCCCTAAGCTAGTTAGTAGCAATGAAGCTTTTGCTGTGGTAAGTTCTTCCTCAGTCCGCCCTGACTGAACATGAGTTTAAAACATATTTGAAAATCCTCATTGAAGTTAACATGACAGTGCATTAACAGCATGAACTGCCCATACAGTAGCATCTGAGTAGATTTCAGTTTTATGACCTTGTTTTGCAATTATGGGTTAGACGGTAGGAAAAATGGACACGCTGAGCTAGCAGCTAACAGCTAGAGGAGACTGTCGTGTCTAATAATTTTGAAACTTCTCTTGATAGTTTGGGCGGAATCCTGTTGCTGGAAACCCATGGTTATTCATGTCCCATGTTATTGCAGGTATGTGTATTTGAAACATGTATTTGGTTGAGCTGCAGGCTAATTCTGTTCAAGAAATACTGCTTATTAAGTTTTGCCCAGTAGATGGCAGCATTGTTCCATTTACTATTGTACATGAAAGGAAATTTTGGCTTTGGTCTGGAAGTTTATTTATATTTACATGAATGTGCATTTAAGTGAATTAATTTCTCTTTTGTTACCTAAACCACAATGCAGTAATGTTTCTATTTTATTTTCCGTGATAAGTTTTGTTGCCATTTTATTTTTCAATCAATATTTGTTTTTTATTTATTTTAAGAAAACTGAGAGTTCCACTATACGATCATTAGCTTATCCGTTAGTAGCAATGAAGCTTTTGCTGTGTTTGGGCGGAATCCTGTTGCTGGAAACCCATTGTTATTCATGTCCCATGTTATTGCAGAGACCCACAAAAAGGGGAATAAACCACGCCTGAGCCCTACCCATCTCGAGTCCAGAGAGTTTTACTCATACAGCACCGGAAATAGAGACTGAGGGGGGTTACACTTGCTAGGACAAATTCTGTTTGCATTATACATGCTTCACTTACGTGGTATCATTACAAGACATAGCATACATTGTCAATGCTATGCACATAATACCCAGCTTTATCTAGCCATTCAATTAGGCTTTATTTATACTGTGCCTCAAGGCGCTTTACCGGTATATTGTAAGGTAGACACTCAATAATACAACTGAGAAAACCCCAGCAATTTAACTAAAGTTCTTTCTCAGAGTCTGGAAACTCAAGTATTTTGCTCTATCTCATCAGCATAATCTACTGATGATGTTGTTTTTGTATTTTTAACTTGCCATCTTTGCTAAAGTCACCGTTAAGGTTGCTAATCAGATTTCTTCTGTAACAGTAAAGAAAAGGTTTATGGAATTACGTATCTTACTTAACATCTCAACTTTCATTTTGAGTTAAAGAAAATAGGTTTCTCTTACCAGCAACAGACAATCCGACAGGGTCACTTTTTGGAGAGCTGAAGTCTTGACTTGATACTCTTGTCTGATACTGACACTGGTACGATCCCTCATTACTGAAGGTCACTTCAGTGATGTTGAAGGACGCAGAGTTTGTACTCGATGTTTGGCTTTTCCTGAATGAGCCTGAGCTCTGCTGCAGAGTGAATGTTCCACCTAAATGCTGAGTAGAGATTGAACAAGTGATGCTAACGCGATGTCCCCAAGTCACCTTCCCCACAGGCATCACGAAGACACTGGGCTTTGGGAGGATCACTGAAGAAATATAACACATTATTAGTTTATTTTCTTTTTGGTGAGGAATAACTCACTAAATTGAATTTCAGTATTCATCCACATAAATGATAAATCATAATAGGCAAATCTTTTTTCTTACATGTAACAGATATTCTGACAGAACTGCTTTGAGGGGAGCTGAATTCTCGCCCTGAAACCCTTGTCTGATACTGGCACTGATACAATCCCTCATTATTGAAATTCACTTCAGGGATTCTGAAGACAGCAGAGTTTGTGCTTGATGTTTGGGTTTTCCTGAATGAGCCTGAGCTCTGCTGCAGAGTGAATGTTCCACCTAAATGCTGAGTTGAGATTGAACAGGTGATGCTAACATCTTGACCCCAGGTTACTGCACCACCAGTGTTTGATGTGATGGTGGGATTTGGGAGGATCACTGAAAAAAAAATAAATAACATAGTGGGTGTTTCATCTTAGAAAAGGTATGAGTTTCATTTCACTTTAGCTTCCTGTCAACTCAATTCCATTTCAATTAAGGTGACAGTGGCACAGAGGCTGAAAGGATAACTTTCGGTTGAAAAATGGAGACTTACAGTTCTTTAACATTTCATCAGCAATCAGCCGAAAATTTTACATTTCAATTTTTACCAGTAACAGAAACTCCGACGGAATCACTTTGTAGGGATCTGAAGTCTCGACTTGATACTCTTGTCTGATACTGACACTGGTACGATCCCTCATTACTGAAGGTCACTTGAGGGTAGGGCTGCCACGATTTGTCGACTAGTCACGATTACGTCGACTATCAAAATCGTCGACGACTGATTTAATAGTCGACGCGTCGTGTGAAGCTTTGTAAGATCACAAAAGACGCAGGAATAAGTGGCAGGATTTAAGAGTGTAATACCGGACTGAAACAGAAGATGGCAGCATTGCATGTACAAGGATGTCAGCTACCGTTAAACCCCGAAGAAGAAGAAGAAGCAGTTGTGTCCCAGCGCAGTTTCCAACAATGGCGGCAGCTAGTTAGTTTTAATGTTACTCTTATTATTCTTTCTGGGTCACAAAATAAACGTTTAACATATTTTCAGGCGAGAATGTAGCTGTGTAAACCTCAAATATCTGCTCAGTTTATCAGGACACCACATATTTTCAAAAGCGCTCCGACGTTTTCGGAGACATCTGTTACCCACTAGCTCGTTAGCGAGCCGGGGGCTAGGCTCACTAGCGCCGTGAGAACACCGGACTCCCCGCAAATCGTTTTCAAACCCACCGCCGTCTTTCGCTACTCAGGTTAAATATATATGAGTCACTTAGATAACTTAAAATGTTATTGTTTGGCTTTTTTTTTTTTAGTATTTTATTTGTTCCTGAGTAAATCAGTTTGTCTGAGATTAAAGTTATAGTTTTTACACAGCTGAATAAACGTCAAGCAGACAACTGATTATCAGAAGTGTGAGATGCTCCAGAATATACTCCAGTGTCCTGTTATATTTTAGATAGCAAGGAGTTTATTAAACTTCACCGAAACAATCTGCAAATTTCATTAAACTTTAATAAACTATCATCTTGTCTTTATTTTTAGTTAGCACAGACCTTAAACACTTAAAGCTGTAAGCTAATGATAGTTATATAAGAGCAGATGCTGCTGGTGCAATAAGCTGTAGTTTTACGTCCAATGGATGATGATCTGATTAGTCGACTAATCGCAAAAATAATCGGTGACTAGTCGACTATCAAAATAATCGTTTGTGGCAGCCCTACTTGAGGGATATTAAAGGTAACAGAGTTTGTACTTGATGTTTGGCTCTTCCTGAATGAGCCTGAGCTCTGCTGCAGAGTGAATGTTCCACCTAAATGCTGAGTGGAGATTGAACAAGTGATGCTAACGTCTTGGCCCCAGGTCACATTCCCCACAGGAATCATGGAGATGCTGGGCTTGGGGAGGATCACTGAGAAATAACCGAATAGTGGTCTGTGAGAAAAGTGATATCTTCCTAGCTTCTTTCATTGCCTTTGTGAACTACATGAATACACATTGAAACAATGATTGGAAAATATATTTTCCCTTTCGACTGTCCAGCCAATGTTACTAAATGTAAATTTACCCTGTATTTAGCCAAATTCCATGCTATTGTTTTCTTTCAGAAAATCCAACTAATTGAAACCTTGCAAATCATTCTGACAAATGAGTGGATCAAGTGAGCAGAGTGAAGCTGACCCCCCACCCACTTGAAACGTAAAGGCAAATAGGCGGAGCGGTTAGTGCTACGTTTGTGCAGATTTGTGCAGGTAAAATTAGCGTTTGTGCTGCTACGGTTTCCGAGATATTAAACTTTATTTTATAGGTCATTCAAAGGTCACCATCCCCCCAGACTGCTCCAAAACGGGCCAAAATGGTCTACTTTTTTAGTGCTACGTTTGTGCTGGTTTGTGCAGGTAAAATTTGCGTTTGTGCTGCTTCTGTTTTAAAGATATTAATGAAAATGTAAAGGTCAACCAGCCCCCCCACATTACCCAAATCCAACAAAAGTGGTATCAAACGTTTGTGCTACGTTTGTGCTGGTTTGTGCTGCAAAGATTTTCGTTTGTGCTGTTATCATTTTAAAGATATTAATAACAATTTCTAGAGGTCATCAGAGGTCAACCAGCCCCCCCACATTAATTAAATCAAACAAAATGGGTGTCAATCAACTGTGCTACGTTTGTGCTGCTAAAATTTTCGTTTGTGCTGCTTCTGTTTTAAAGATATTAATGAAAATGTAAAGGTCAAAAGGTCAACCAGCCCCCCCACATTACCCAAATCCAACAAAAGTGGTATCAAACGTTTGTGCTACGTTTGTGCTGGTTTGTGCTGCAGAAATTTTTGTTTGTGCCGTTATTATTTTAAAGATATTAACAAAAATTTCTAGAGGTCAACCAGCCCCCCCATATTAATGGAATCAAACAAAATGGATGTCAAACGTTTGTGCTGGTTTGTGCTGCAAAAATGTTTGTTTGTGCTGCTAACATTTTAAAATGTTTAATAAAATAACGTCTTGATGCGTGCTTAATCATCCAGGTAAGTAAATCCCAAAAGGTTGATTCTGTTCATCTGGACATTTTCAGTTGGAGAAACGTTTCGTCACTCATCCAAGTGACTTCTTCAGTCTCAGCTGACTGCAGGTTTCCCCAACCTTATAAACACCCGTGAGTGAAGTTGCCCCCCCTACCTTCTTCAAATCGAACAAAATTGATATCAAACATTTGTCCTGCAAATTATTTTGTTTGTGCAGGTTATGTTTCCCTAATTTTATAAACAGTACATGTACAGTGAGAGAGAGATGTTACATCTGTCTTCACTTGCATCCCAGTCATAGAAGCGTTGGAGGTCGTTCATAAGAGATTACAGGATCATCCCAACCTCAGCAACAGGACCACTCTCAGCACTGATCAGTTGTGTTTGCTTTTGGAACTGTCTTAATTCCACCTATTTTGCATAAGGGTCAGTACAGGCAGAAATCTAGGTGTGCCATGGGTTCCCACAGGCCCCTGGTCAAAGTCACCAAACCAGTTCGTAAGCAGGTACAGGTGTGGCCAGAAGGGTCCTCAGAGGCACTGCTTTTCCACCACAGGCCGCCACACACGACAACACCACAGACTTTCAGGAATATACAGAAACTGTCACTGCCTACATCCCAAAATGCATCGATGATGTCACAGAGACCAGGACTATCACTGTCTGGGCCAATCAGAAACCATGGCTCACAGGTCAGGTTTAAATGCTCCTAAAGTTGAAAAATGCAAGCCTTCAGAGCCGGGAATTAGGTGAGTCTAAGAACAGCAAGGGCAAACCTGTCACGTGGCATCAGCTACAGCAAAGCTTCAGCGACAGCAGACATACTTGGAGGCAGTGGCAAGGAATACAAACCATCACAGACTACAAGCCCACTCTACAGACCGTGGTGACACAATCCCCAGACAGTGTGTGGAGATCCCTCCACCATCATTACTGAACCCAAGAAGTCATCTATCTCCTGCTTTAAGGACTACCGTCCTGTCAAACTCACCTCCATCATTATTAAGTTAAGTGCTTTGAACGGTTAGTCATGCATCAAATCAAATTATTGCTTTCCCCCAACCTGGATCCATTTCAGTTCGCATACCGGTCAAAACGCTCAACCGATGATGGAATTTCAACTGCCCCTCACTCAGCCCTCACACATCTGAACACTAGAGACTCATATGTCAGAGTGCTGTTCATAGACTTCAGTTCAGCATTCAACACCATCATTCCCCAGCAACTCATTCACAAACTGGATCTGCTGGGGATCAGCACCTTGCTGTATAACGGGCTGCTAGATTTCTTGACAGGAAGACAGCAGACAGTACGGGTCAACAGCAACACCTCCAGCCCAAGAACACGGAATACGGGGGCTCCCCAAGGATGTGTGTTGAGCTCCCTTCTCTTCATTCTGCTGACCCACGACGAGATCTACTACAGGGGTGAAGTTAACCATCTGCCAGAGTGGTACAGCAACAACAACCTGTCCCTGAATGTGGAGAAGACCAACAGTGACTCTACTTCCTCTGCAAACTGAGAAGCACAAGAGATTCAACCCCCATTATGAGCACCTTTTACAGAGGCACAGTTGAGAGTATCCTCACCAGCTGCATCACTGTGTGGTATGACTCCTGCATTGGGTTCTGCAGGAAAAAATGACAACGGGTAGTGAGAGCAGCCGAGAGCATTGTGGGGACCTCTCTTGCCTCCCTCCCCAGGAGATCTACTGCACCTGCCTCATCTGGAAGGTCGTCTCCATTACAGGTGACTCCACTCATCCCTTCAACAGCGTCTTCAGTTTGCTGCCATCAGGAAGGATACTGAAGAGCCTCCGGGGCAGAACCAGCAGACTGAGAGACAGCTTCGTCCATCGGGCTGTCAGGATGCTGACCATCTCTGGATCGAGAAGGGGGGCCCAAGGGTACATCCTACAATGCTGTGATTGTAGCCATTCCCCACTTTCTGTGAATGGTACTCATGGCCATTGATCAATAGGCTTTGATTAGTTGTCATTGATCAATGGTCATAAGAATTTGCATACTAACAATCATGGAATTAACCCCCCGGCACATTGTTCATTCAGTGGCGCTAGTTTTCTTCACTATGCAAATGTACTGTTTATATGGTTGGGGAAACCTACAGTCAGCTGAGACTGAAGAAGTCACTTGGATGAGTGACGAAACGTTTCTCCAACTGAAAATGTCCAGATGAACAGAATCAACCTTTTGGGATTTACTTACCTGGATGATTAAGCACGCATCAAGATGTTATTTTATTAAACATTTTAAAATGTTAGCAGCACAAACAAACATTTTTGCAGCACAAACCAGCACAAACGTTTGACATCCATTTTGTTTGATTCCATTAATATGGGGGGGCTGGTTGACCTCTAGAAATTTTTGTTAATATCTTTAAAATAATGGCACAAACAAAAATTTCTGCAGCACAAACCAGCACAAACGTAGCACAAACGTTTGATACCACTTTTGTTGGATTTGGGTAATGTGGGGGGGCTGGTTGACCTTTTGACCTTTACATTTTCATTAATATCTTTAAAACAGAAGCAGCACAAACGAAAATTTTAGCAGCACAAACCAGCACAAACGTAGCACAGTTGATTGACACCCATTTTGTTTGATTTAATTAATGTGGGGGGGCTGGTTGACCTCTGATGACCTCTAGAAATTGTTATTAATATCTTTAAAATGATAGCAGCACAAACGAAAATCTTTGCAGCACAAACCAGCACAAACGTAGCACAAACGTTTGATACCACTTTTGTTGGATTTGGGTAATGTGGGGGGGCTGGTTGACCTTTACATTTTCATTAATATCTTTAAAACAGAAGCAGCACAAACGCAAATTTTACCTGCACAAACCAGCACAAACGTAGCACTAAAAAAGTAGACCATTTTGGCCCGTTTTGGAGCAGTCTGGGGGGATGGTGACCTTTGAATGACCTATAAAATAAAGTTTAATATCTCGGAAACCGTAGCAGCACAAACGCTAATTTTACCTGCACAAATCTGCACAAACGTAGCACTAACCGCTCCGCCTATTTGCCTTTACGTTTCAAGTGGGTGGGGGGTCAGCTTCACTCTGCTGATCAAGTGCACTTATAGTCTTGTAGGCTGATAGAAGCTGACTTACAACTTCTTTAACATTTCATCAGCAGTCTGCCCAAATAGAAAATTTCACATTTCAGTTCTTACCAGTAGCAGAGATTCTAACAGAATCACTTTGAGGGGAGCTGAAGTCTCTGCTTGAAATCCTTGTCTGATACTGACACTGGTACGATCCCTCATTACTGAAGGTCACTTGAGGGATATTAAAGGTAGCAGAGTTTGTACTCGATGTTTGGCTTTTCCTGAATGAGCCTGAGCTCTGCTGCAGAGTGAATGTTCCACCTAAATGCTGAGTTGAGATTGAACAAGTGATGCTAACATCTTGACCCCAGGTCAACACTCCAACTGGACTCTTGGAGATGGTGGGCTTTGGGAGGATCACTGAAGAATAAATAAATAAATTAGTGAGTGTTTCCTTTGAGGAAAGGTATGAGTTTATGTTTTAGCTTGCTTTCAATTTAACGTTTATTTAAAGGTAACAAAAAAGGAAATATCTTTGTCTCTTACCAGTAACAGAAACTCTGACAGGGTCACTCTGTGGGGATCTGAAGTCTCGACTTGAAACTCTTGTCTGATACTGACACTGGTACGATCCCTCATTACTGAAGGTCACTTGAGGGATATTAAAGGTAACAGAGTTTGTACTCGATGTTTGGCTTTTCCTGAATGAGCCTGAGCTCTGCTGCAGAGTGAATGTTCCACCTAAATGCTGAGTTGAGATTGAACAAGTGATGCTAACAGTTTGGCCCCAGGTCACATTCCCCACAGGAATCATGGAGATGCTGGGCTTGGGGAGGATCACTGAAATACAAAACACAAAACACAAAATCATATATTTGCCTTTCTGAGGTTTAGCTCTATATTTCAAATTGTTGTTGTTTTAATTAATCTATTTGAGATGATGAAAAGAAAAAGACAAACTAAAGTTCCTCCTTACCTGTAACAGAGAGTCTGATTGAATCACTTTGAGGGGAGCTGAATTCTCGACCTGAAACTCTTGTCTGATACTGACACTGGTACGATCCCTCATTACTGAAGGTCACTTGAGGGATATTAAAGGTAGCAGAGTTTGTACTCGATGTTTGGCTTTTCCTGAATGAGCCTGAGGTCTGCTGCAGAGTGAATGTTCCACCTAAATGCTGAGTTGAGATTGAACAAGTGATGCTAACGTCTTGACCCCAGGTCAACTCTCCAGCTGGCCTCTTAGAGATGCTGGGCTTTGGGAGGATCACTGAAGAATAAATAAATAACATAGTGAGTGTTTCCTTTCAGGAAAGGTATGACTTTACATTCCAACTTGGTTTCAACTGAACTTTTATTTAAAGTTAACAGAAAACAAAAAAAGGAAATATCTTTGTCTCTTACCAGTAACAGAAACTCTGACAGAATCACTTTGAGGGGATCTGAAGTCTCGACCTGAAACTCTTGTCTGATACTGACACTGGTACGATCCCTCATTACTGAAGGTCACTTGAGGGATATTAAAGGTAGCAGAGTTTGTACTCGATGTTTGGCTTTTCCTGAATGAGCCTGAGCTCTGCTGCAGAGTGAATGTTCCACCTAAATGCTGAGTGGAGATTGAACAAGTGATGCTAACGTCTTGGCCCCAGGTCACATTCCCCACAGGAATCATGGAGATGCTGGGCTTGGGGAGGATCACTGAGAAATAACCGAATAGTGGTCTGTGAGAAAAGTGATATCTTCCTAGCTTCTTTCATTGCCTTTGTGAACTACATGAATACACATTGAAACAATGATTGGAAAATATATTTTCCCTTTCGACTGTCCAGCCAATGTTACTAAATGTAAATTTACCCTGTATTTAGCCAAATTCCATGCTATTGTTTTCTTTCAGAAAATCCAACTAATTGAAACCTTGCAAATCATTCTGACAAATGAGTGGATCAAGTGCACTTATAGTCTTGTAGGCTGATAGAAGCTGACTTACAACTTCTTTAACATTTCATCAGCAGTCTGCCCAAATAGAAAATTTCACATTTCAGTTCTTACCAGTAGCAGAGATTCTAACAGAATCACTTTGAGGGGAGCTGAAGTCTCTGCTTGAAATCCTTGTCTGATACTGACACTGGTACGATCCCTCATTACTGAAGGTCACTTGAGGGATATTAAAGGTAGCAGAGTTTGTACTCGATGTTTGGCTTTTCCTGAATGAGCCTGAGCTCTGCTGCAGAGTGAATGTTCCACCTAAATGCTGAGTTGAGATTGAACAAGTGATGCTAACATCTTGACCCCAGGTCAACTCTCCAACTGGACTCTTGGAGATGGTGGGCTTTGGGAGGATCACTGAAGAATAAATAAATAAATTAGTGAGTGTTTCCTTTGAGGAAAGGTATGAGTTTATGTTTTAGCTTGCTTTCAATTTAACGTTTATTTAAAGGTAACAAAAAAGGAAATATCTTTGTCTCTTACCATTAACAGAAACTCTGACAGGGTCACTCTGTGGGGATCTGAAGTCTCGACTTGAAACTCTTGTCTGATACTGACACTGGTACGATCCCTCATTACTGAAGGTCACTTGAGGGATATTAAAGGTAGCAGAGTTTGTACTCGATGTTTGGCTTTTCCTGAATGAGCCTGAGCTCTGCTGCAGAGTGAATGTTCCACCTAAATGCTGAGTTGAGATTGAACAAGTGATGCTAACATCTTGACCCCAGGTCAACACTCCAACTGGACTCTTGGAGATGGTGGGCTTTGGGAGGATCACTGAAGAATAAATAAATAAATTAGTGAGTGTTTCCTTTGAGGAAAGGTATGAGTTTATGTTTTAGCTTGCTTTCAATTTAACGTTTATTTAAAGGTAACAAAAAAGGAAATATCTTTGTCTCTTACCAGTAACAGAAACTCTGACAGGGTCACTCTGTGGGGATCTGAAGTCTCGACTTGAAACTCTTGTCTGATACTGACACTGGTACGATCCCTCATTACTGAAGGTCACTTGAGGGATATTAAAGGTAACAGAGTTTGTACTCGATGTTTGGCTTTTCCTGAATGAGCCTGAGCTCTGCTGCAGAGTGAATGTTCCACCTAAATGCTGAGTTGAGATTGAACAAGTGATGCTAACAGTTTGGCCCCAGGTCACATTCCCCACAGGAATCATGGAGATGCTGGGCTTGGGGAGGATCACTGAAATACAAAACACAAAACACAAAATCATATATTTGCCTTTCTGAGGTTTAGCTCTATATTTCAAATTGTTGTTGTTTTAATTAATCTATTTGAGATGATGAAAAGAAAAAGACAAACTAAAGTTCCTCCTTACCTGTAACAGAGAGTCTGATTGAATCACTTTGAGGGGAGCTGAATTCTCGACCTGAAACTCTTGTCTGATACTGACACTGGTACGATCCCTCATTACTGAAGGTCACTTGAGGGATATTAAAGGTAGCAGAGTTTGTACTCGATGTTTGGCTTTTCCTGAATGAGCCTGAGGTCTGCTGCAGAGTGAATGTTCCACCTAAATGCTGAGTTGAGATTGAACAAGTGATGCTAACGTCTTGACCCCAGGTCAACTCTCCAGCTGGCCTCTTAGAGATGCTGGGCTTTGGGAGGATCACTGAAGAATAAATAAATAACATAGTGAGTGTTTCCTTTCAGGAAAGGTATGACTTTACATTCCAACTTGGTTTCAACTGAACTTTTATTTAAAGTTAACAGAAAACAAAAAAAGGAAATATCTTTGTCTCTTACCAGTAACAGAAACTCTGACAGGGTCACTCTGTGGGGATCTGAAGTCTCGACCTGAAACTCTTGTCTGATACTGACACTGGTACGATCCCTCATTACTGAAGGTCACTTGAGGGATATTAAAGGTAACAGAGTTTGTACTCGATGTTTGGCTTTTCCTGAATGAGCCTGAGCTCTGCTGCAGAGTGAATGTTCCACCTAAATGCTGAGTGGAGATTGAACAAGTGATGCTAACGTCTTGGCCCCAGGTCACATTCCCCACAGGAATCATGGAGATGCTGGGCTTGGGGAGGATCACTGAGAAATAACCGAATAGTGGTCTGTGAGAAAAGTGATATCTTCCTAGCTTCTTTCATTGCCTTTGTGAACTACATGAATACACATTGAAACAATGATTGGAAAATATATTTTCCCTTTCGACTGTCCAGCCAATGTTACTAAATGTAAATTTACCCTGTATTTAGCCAAATTCCATGCTATTGTTTTCTTTCAGAAAATCCAACTAATTGAAACCTTGCAAATCATTCTGACAAATGAGTGGATCAAGTGCACTTATAGTCTTGTAGGCTGATAGAAGCTGACTTACAACTTCTTTAACATTTCATCAGCAGTCTGCCCAAATAGAAAATTTCACATTTCAGTTCTTACCAGTAGCAGAGATTCTAACAGAATCACTTTGAGGGGAGCTGAAGTCTCTGCTTGAAATCCTTGTCTGATACTGACACTGGTACGATCCCTCATTACTGAAGGTCACTTGAGGGATATTAAAGGTAGCAGAGTTTGTACTCGATGTTTGGCTTTTCCTGAATGAGCCTGAGCTCTGCTGCAGAGTGAATGTTCCACCTAAATGCTGAGTTGAGATTGAACAAGTGATGCTAACAGTTTGGCCCCAGGTCACATTCCCCACAGGAATCATGGAGATGCTGGGCTTGGGGAGGATCACTGAAACACAAAACACAAAATCATATATTTGCCTTTCTGAGGTTTAGCTCTATATTTCAAATTGTTGTTGTTTTAATTAATCTATTTGAGATGATGAAAAGAAAAAGACCAACTAAAGTTCCTCCTTACCTGTAACAGAGAGTCTGATTGAATCACTTTGAGGGGATCTGAATTCTCGACCTGAAACTCTTGTCTGATACTGACACTGGTACGATCCCTCATTACTGAAGGTCACTTGAGGGATATTAAAGGTAACAGAGTTTGTACTCGATGTTTGGCTTTTCCTGAATGAGCCTGAGGTCTGCTGCAGAGTGAATGTTCCACCTAAATGCTGAGTTGAGATTGAACAAGTGACACTAACATCTTGACCCCAGGTCAACTCTCCAGCTGGCCTCTTAGAGATGCTGGGCTTTGGGAGGATCACTGAAGAATAAATAAATAACATAGTGAGTGTTTCCTTTCAGGAAAGGTATGACTTTACATTCCAACTTGGTTTCAACTGAACTTTTATTTAAAGTTAACAGAAAACAAAAAAGGAAATATCTTTGTCTCTTACCAGTAACAGAAACTCTGACAGGGTCACTCTGTGGGGATCTGAAGTCTCGACCTGAAACTCTTGTCTGATACTGACACTGGTACGATCCCTCATTACTGAAGGTCACTTGAGGGATGTTGAAGGTAGCAGAGTTTGTACTCGATGTTTGGCTTTTCCTGAATGAGCCTGAGCTCTGCTGCAGAGTGAATGTTCCACCTAAATGCTGAGTTGAGATTGAACAAGTGATGCTCACAGTTTGGCCCCAGGTGACTGCACCAATAATATTCTTGGTGATTCTGGGCTTTGGGAGGTTGACTGAAAAATAATATATGTGAAAAGTTCATATTTCCTTTAAACTAAAGAAGGAACTTGTCATTAGGAATTACATTAAAATTATATTAAATTAAATTGTATAAATTTTATCAAAAGTTACCTGTCACTGAGAGTCTCACAGAATCACTTAGAGGGGCGTTGGAGTCTGGAATCAAATCCCTCTGAAACTGACACTGGTAGGATCCCTCATTGTCAAGGTTTACATTAGAGATACTGAGGGTAGCAGAGTTTCTGCTTGATGTTATTCTCCTGCTGAATGAGCCTGAGGTCTTTGTGAAGATAAATGCTCCACTTAACTGATCAGCTGTGATCGAACACGTGATGGCGACATTCTGACCCCAGGTAACTTGACCAGAAGGACTAATGGAGATCCTGGGTTTTGGTTTGTCTGTTGAAAAGCAAAACAACATAGAGTTGAATGTATAACATCTTCATTTTCATTTTTAAAATTAAAAGAGGCAAATAGTGAGCATGTAGTCACAATAAGCAGAAAAATGCATTTTTTTTAAATAATGTAAGAAATGAAAGTTTTTGAACATTTAGACTCTCACGCACACCTTTGGCTTGGATTTTCTTCTAGAAAGATTGAATGATTACAACATTTAATATCTAATATCTAATATCTTTAGTTCATGGTTAATTCAAGCAGTGATTAGTTGTTACTTCAGTATTTTGTGTGACATCTAAAGTGATGACCATCTATACCTTATTAAGTATTTATAAATGAATCTTTTTTTCTCACCTAAACAGGCAACGCCAGCATCCTCACCATGTCCACAGTCATGTTTCCCCAAACCACTGTGCTGACATGCGGTTAGAAAGCTTTCAGTTCCTGAACAGGCCACTTCGTCAAGCCAAATCTGTCCTGTACCTTGACCAAAGTGAGCTGATCGATAGGTATTTACTGCTGCCCCACAGCCCAGCTGTCTGCAGACCACTTTTGCATCATTTAAGTCCCAGCTGTCATCACACACTGTTCCCCAGGAGCCTCTGTGATAGATTTCAACTCTTCCAGAGCACTGAGTTGATCCAACTAATCTTATCTGTCCAACTATGAAAAAATTAGAGAAGATTAACAGAGTTTCAATGTTTTACACACAAAACACATGGAAATTATCAAATCTATATGTACAGGAGAGGCCTGCAGAATTTGCTCAACTAAAACAAATGCAAAACGAACAGGTGGTCCTTTGTTGCACATTAAGAGAGAAATTCCGAGTTAGCAGGTGTAACAGTCAGAGCCATGGAACAACATACGGACAGTAACACAAACTGAATATACAGTAAATGTTGCTACAACCTGTCTCAACTAAGAATAAAAACATTCAAACTCGAATGTAACATATGCAGGTAAAACATCCATCGATTTTCTTTCATTTCTGAGTTGCAGTGGGGCTCTATCCTATACAAGCTGTCATAGAAAAGGAGCCAGGCAGCAACCTCGACAGGTCACCAGTCTGCCGCGAGGCTAACTCATCCAACCATTCACACATTTACACACATGGTCAGTTTAGAATCACCAATTAATCTAACCACATGGATGTCTTAACCTTGGACTGGGGAAGCTAGAATACTTGGGGAGAACATGCAAACTCCACACAGAGAAGACCCAGACTAGGATCTTCACGCTGTGAAGCAACAGTCTTAACCACTGCATGCATGGCTTCAGACACTCTACCCGTAAAAACAAAATCTTTGGGACTCAGCAATGAAAAAGAGTCTAGCTGAGTTGTTTACTTGTATCATTTGGAGATGAGCTCTGCTTTTTTGTCTATTTTGTTTTTAAGCCAAAAATAATTAGAATCATAATATCAGATTGTCAGAAAATGTGATTTGGATTTACCAAAACAGAAGAGTTAGGACATTTTGTAGCATCAATGACTAAAGTAGCTTCAAAGAAATGTCCAAAGATACATATTCATGTGTTAAGCTTGAACCAACCACAAAATTTTCGTCTCACCTGAACATGTGACACCAGCATCTTCACCATGTCCACAGTTATGTTTCCCAAATCCTCTGTGTTGACATGTGGTTAGAGAACTTTCAGTTCCTGAACAGGCCACATTATCAAGCCAGATTTGTCCTGTACCTTCACCAAAGTGAGCTGATCGATAGACATTTACTGCTGCCCCACAGCCCAGCTGTCTGCAGACCACTTCAGCATCATTTAAGTCCCAGTCATCATCACAGACTGTTCCCCAGGAGCCACTGTGATAGATTTCAACTCTTCCAGAGCACTGAGTGGACCCAGACCCAGCTAGTCTGATCTGACCATCTGTCAGAGAGATATAACAAAGATTCAAAATCCAAATATTTCCCACAAAACAAAAACAGGAATTTGTTACATGGGAGAATGGACCAACCTGCAACAGGTGAAGATGTCATGAAGAGAAAAGAGACTAGAGGGAAGAATCAAAACGATGCATCAGTGTGTCCATGTAAAATTCTACATCATAAATGGTAAAACTGTTGTTCATTCAACTTGAGAACACAAGAATTTCAGTGAAGAACTGAATTTTTCCAATTTCTCTGTAATTATTTTTCTCTATAAAGAATATGGCCGGTGCTACCCATGTGTTGAATATTTTAAAAACATAAATTTCACAGCTCAGCCTTCTCAACCCAACAGGAGTTAAATTGATGTCTGATGTATTTTTGCTTTTTCAGTGTTTCACGGTGAACAAAGAAAAAGAAATACATCAGGCTACTTACAGCTTTGTTCTTAAATCAATGACTACATGCAAAACATTCATATCTAAAGCTTGAAGATGATGTTGGCCATTTAAGGATTTTCAACAATGTAAACTGCTAACACAGCCATTTTGACATTTAATTATTTTTTGTTCATTTTTATATCTTAATTATATAAATCATCATGTTTTATTCTGTGTTCAACGCTGTTACTCTTCATTGATAAAAGACATAACAGCAGTGGGATTTTCTTTTCCACCTGTGACTCTACATGTTTGTAGTTTACAAAACTTTATTTTATAGTTTTTTAATGTATTATTTTATGCTTTGGTAATGATTCAAAAACTAAATTTGTTGGGATAAAGCACTAATAATTTTCCTTTGATCTTGAAAGGAGACACAAATTCCTTTGGGGCTGTGCAGTGCATAAATACACCAAACTACCTGCTGTGGTGACCTTTTGTGAATAAGCTGAAAGTAGCTGCAGCTTCTTTAGACATGACCAGTCACACAGACCTCTTTCACCCCCCCCCCCTTTAACTCACCTAAAACCAGTCTCTCTACATGACCGCACATCCTGGTCAATGAAGGTTTTCCAGCTCAGCAGTTAGACAGAAACTGTAAGATAGCACAGCAGTGAGGTTTGCTGCTTCTCCGCCAGTAACAGCATCAGAGTGTTAATGTTTTAAAACTCAACATTTATCTGAAGCTTCATGTGCAGTGATGGAGAAGTAGTACAGCTGCCATGATGTACAAATATTATACCAATATTAGAGTGAGACAGAGGGTCATATTGACTCACTCAAAGCATAATGTTATCTCTTATGAATGATCAGTCCAAAATAAACTTAAATTAGCTTAATGTAAAACAGATACTTACCTGAATGGCCTATTTCATGAGGGTTTACAAATTCTTGCTAGCTTCAGAAGATGCTCAGTTTGAATGCTGGAGCCGCAGTGGCCTGGGGAGATTTGGTGAATTTAACAGATTACTCTCCATGTGATACAGTCGAATCATGTTGCCACATATGTTGAAGAGTTAAACACTTCAGCTGATATAAACATTTTCTTCTTTGATCTCAAAAATCAACACAGTCTCTCTGTGGTTTTTGGGACATGATTACTTCTGTTCTCTTCCTGAAAGGTTATGTCTAAGCAATAATCATATTACTTTTATGTTCTGATTTTATCTGTTTTGATTTTATATACTGTTGTTTGTTTGTTTGTTAATTAGTTAGTTAGTTTATTTGCTTGTTTTATTCAATTTTAAATCATGCTTTTTATTTGTTCTTGTTTCTAATGTCTCTGTAAAGCACTTTGAATCACCTTGTTGTTGAATTGTGCTATACAAATAAACTTGCCTTGCCTTGCCTTGCCTTACTTGGATAGCTTTGTGTGTGTAATGGTAGTGCAGGCTTTACCTCTGTTATTCTACATGTTGGTCTTAGTTCTGGCCAGCTGGGACATTTCCCCCCCTCAAAAGCAACATTATGTAACATGTAATCCATTATTGTGTAAACAGACCTCACAATGATTGTAGCTAAACTTATAACTTCAGTTTCTGAGGTCAGCATCATCACCCGTACCCTAATGATATTAATAATATTACTGTGTTAAATTGGGCATCAGTAGAAGGGTCATCAGCTTTTGTTTTGAGAACGTTGTATTCTCAAGAATGAAAGAACTGCTGAATTTTGAGGAGGTAAATTTGCAAAATAAGCTGTTTGTAGAGATCGACTTCTTCTTTCTTTGAAATAGAAAGTTTTTCATGTATACTGCCCCAGTCTGAACCCTGACCTGAGTTCAGGGCTCACAGGATATCCTAGGATTTATTGCTGAGTACAGTTGGCTTTAACACTGTATCAGTGCTTTTATTAATGTAACGCAGTCATGTTTGCACACTTTGCAAGTCTCACTGACCAATCAAAGCAGTTTAGACAAAAAGTCCTATTTTAGCCAAAGGTTCCTGTCAAACTTTATAGGATAGGATACTGGAGGAAACCAACACAGGGACTTGGAGAACATTCTCCCTGTTTCTCTTGAATGTGCTGTAATCACACAACTAATCACAAAAAATAACTTGGACTCATTGGTGTTTAATAATTATAGACTTATTTCTAATCTTTTATTCCTCATCAAAAATTGAAAACATTTTATTACAAGTAACTAAATGAATATCTTACATGTCGCAGTCTTTACTTTTCCATGGAGGTTTCAGATCCAATCACAGCACAGAAACAGCAGACTGAGTGCTGCTCAGTCTCAGTGCTGCCTTTGACACTATGGAGCGGGACATTTTAATTCAAAGGCTTCATGGCTCTGTTGGTTTAACAGGTGGGTTGATGGTTGGCTCTCATCATACTGAAGACTTGAGGGGCTTTTGTGTGTCTATTAGCGGTTTAATATTTGCACAAATAAAAATTCAATCTGGTGTTCCTCAAGGCTCGATCCTTTGGGTCCATTACTCTTTAACATTTACATGCTCCCACTTGGTAAGAATCATAACATATCCTACTCTTCTTGTGCACATAATACTTATCAGTTTTCCTCTGATGATCTGACCTCTATTCAGAAAGTAATGAGCTGCACTGATGGCATTAATCACTGAATGATTCACAACCTTTTAGAACTAAACAGATTGAAGACAGAAACATTTGCTGTTGGTCCAAAAAAGTCAGAGACAGAATATTTATCATTGCCTTTTCTAAAATGAAGTGGGTTCAGTGAAGAAGGGCAGAGATAGCTCAGTAGGTAGAGTGTTCGCCCCATGATCAAAAAGTTGGAGGTTCAAATCCATCGAACAGCTCGCCTAAGATACCTACACACTGCTCCCCGGGCGTTGAATTGTTAGCTGCCCACTGAGTTAGTGGGTTAAATGCAGAGGACTAAACAATTTTTTTATACAGGATTAATAAAGTACACATTATTAACTTTAAACAGTTTGCTTGATATCAAAGCATAGACTATGCTTTGATATCAAGCAGGTTAGATCATTATATGCTCTATTTTCTGTACACTCCAAATCATCAGTAAGACGACTCCAGCACATTCAAAATGTACCAGTCGGAGTGCTTATGCAGAGATCTGACTCTATTACCCCAGTATCAGGATCACTTCATTGGCTTCCAGTGCAATATAAAATGATTGTATTAGTTCCCAAAGCACTCTATGGTTTGACCTCCTACTACATCTTTGACTTGCTCACTGTTCAAATACCAGTCAGATCACTCAAGTCATCAGCTGCAGATCTTTCAACTGATCGTAGATTGAGACCCAAGTGTGCCTCAGTTTCTGTGGTCCTGTTATTTGGAACACCTCTCCTACTGATCTGGGCACATCTTGTGCACATCTTTAGTCATTTTGGCCAATTTTTAACATAACCAAAATAAACAGACTTCCTCGCATATGTTTACTAAGACTGAAATGTCTTTGTCCGTGTCTGCTTTTTAAAAGTTGTAATATCTGTTTGGTACGGAGCCCCGCAGGGGACATGGGAGAAAAAAAATGAAGACGGACTTTTGCGAGATCTCGCAAAAGTCCGTCTTAATCTCGCAAAAGTTTTAGCCGCATTCTTCGTAGGCCGCCAGCTCGAAGCCGACCGGGAGGTCGAGGCACGATGTGCCGGGAAAGCGGTGTTCCTCCCGGATGTAGTAGATCTCGACCTCCCATTAGCTTCGAGATGGTGGGTGTCAGATCTCCGAAAACGTCGGAGCACTTTTGCAAATATGTGATGTCTTGTAAACCGAGCAGGTATCTGACATTTACACAACTACATTCACGCCTCAAAATATCTTAAAAGTGTATTTTGTGACCCAGAAAGAGTAATATTACAACTAAGTAGCTGCCGCCATTGTTGGAATTCAACTTTTGCGAGATCTCGCAAAACTTTTGCGAGATCCCGAGTTTGTTTTGCGAGATCCCGAGTTTGTTTTGCGAGATCCCGAGTTTGTTATATTATAATATAATATTCTAAAACTAAAACCTAACAACTAAGAACTAAAATGAAAAAAGCGAGCTCACTCTAATAACTGACACTGACCCGAAAATCAAATTAAGGACGTCTAAATTATGCTTTTAATGTAAGATTAAATGCTATAATAACCATAGTAGGCATTAACAGGGTTATTACTAGTATTATTATTGCTTACCACCAGTTTTACTCCCCAGATTAAGTTCCCTTGATGTGAGGTTTTCCTCTTCTTCTTTCTGCAGTGAAGTGAAATTTAAGTTGAAGATTCAGCTTTTTATTGCTGTGTTCAAGACCCATCCCACACTGAAAATGTGCAAGTGGTCAGAAGTGGACTTCCAGGGAGAGGTCATAGTTGACCAACGTACAAAAGGGCACTACATGTCTTGGATGAAGTGAGGTTAAAGCTGTACTAGTACCTCTCCGAGAAGAGATGAGGCTGAATGCACCAAATTTAACTCAGTTAAAGTTTTTGAGTTTTTAGCTTCCCATACTTGTGATCATACTTTGTATTTAAAGGTCAAATAAATGTACTTCAACTTCAACAGGTCATCATATTCTAAGAAGCTTGGAAAGAACAGTGTCTTGACTTCTTCAAGTTTCTTGAAGATGTTTCACATCTCATCCGAGAAGCTTCTTCAGTTCAGTTCGATGAACTGAAGAAAATTTTCGTACTTCAACTTCTCCTGTTGCTGTGGTTAGAGTTGACCCTGTTTGTCCAAAGAGTAAACAAGGGGTACCCCACCTCTCACACTATGACAGCCGGGATAGATTCCAACCACCTACCCTGAACTGGATAAATGGAAGAAACTGGTTGGATAGATGGAAAAGGCTGATGCTCCATACAAACTAAGCTCACACAGCATACTGCTGAATGACAGAGGTGATGGGTGCTAAAAACTGGTCTCTTTACACCTATCAGTAATTACTGCAAATCAGTAATCTGGTAGTCCTTCCATAAATCCAAAACATACCTTATATGAATTTGGTTTATTTCCACTTAAAGATTTTCTCCTACACCTTTGACCACCACCCAGTACTGATTTTGAAAGTCCTGTACTGGTATCAGCCTAAAGATATTTATAAAATCACTGTGAAAAGCAGAATTTACCAAAGACAAAAACACATATTTTCATAATTTATAAGAGAGTGACGCTTCTTTATTGAATGCTCTGTATGTGAGACTTTCCAGTGTTGCCTCACCAGACAGTAAAGGGGACACTGAAATAGAGATGAATTGTACCTGACAGCAGGGAAGTTGTAGTGAGGCAGTAACACTGTGTAAACAGACGGTGACATCAAGAGGTACACACAATAAAAAAACAACTGAGCAGAAAAGAGCACTGATAGGCAAAAACATGTTTCTACTTACTGCAGTGCCCTCTAGAGGACAAATGATATCATTTTCTTTAGAACAGTCCCACAAAGTGATGCTGAATCTGTGGAACATTTGCTTCCTGTTTGGCAGCTTTTTGTATAGCATATTTCCACGTGCTGCCATAGACTCCAGCTGCAGATAGGGGGAATTCTGCAGTAGCAAACATGGTGTTTGTAGAATGACCACTCGGTAGCTTTCTTGTGATGCTGCTTTATTGAACATGTATCCAGCATGGGTTATAACAGCACAGCAACGGGTGTGGCAGCTAAGGGAAGAACTGCACATAGACAGCCCTGCCGCAAAGCATGTCATGGTGGCATAAAGCTGCAACGCCCACCCGCTCGACACAGGCGACCCAGTATATGACATCTCCCCCCCTTTTCATGTTATTTCCAATAACAAACCCCAAATAGAACAGCAACGACACAATGATAACATGTGACACTATAATAGCCTCTGGGCGGTTCTCTTAAGGACCGGGCACAACTGGCCTACTGTCGGCCTGAAGGGCAGTGTCCACAAAACAGGACTTATTAAACATGGTAAACCTTTAAGGTAATTAACTCAACCAGGTAACAGCAGTATTGGTTGCAGGTCAAAACATAAGTGCAAAACAGCAACAATACAACATTCCCACTCCACCGTCCTTCTTTCTCTCCCATTACCCCAGTGTCTACAGATCCAGCCTCTTGACTGGCTTGCGTACCCGGCCGCACCTCATGCGTAACTGATCCGGTATGTCGGCGCGAATGGGTGCAAGCGTTGGGGCCAGACTAGGGGCCAAAGCTGGGGTCTCTGGAGTGGACGCACCAGCGCACTGAGATGGCAGCTCCTCAGTGTCCACAGTGGGTGTTGGAAGGGGTTTTGGCATAGCCCGTGGAGATGGTTCGAGGTGGAGATGACGGCGGTTCCGTCGCAGCACCGCACCTTGGGGTGTGGCAACGAGATAGGACCTCGGAGTGACGCTCTCCTTGGAGATGATGGCCGGTGTTGCCCAAGCCTTCTCCCTGTCCAGCGTAGTTAGGACAGCATCCCCTGGATGGAGTGGAGGTAGGGGCTTAGTACCATGGCGGCGGTCGTAGTAGAACGCCTGCTTGGCCTTCTGACCAGCATCCCTTCGTTTAACCTCTCTTTTGTTTGGCCATTTAGGTTGAAGATTCTTCTCCAAGGTAGGCAGGGTTGTCCTGATCTTCCTCCCCATAATAAGTTCCGCTGGGCTGAAGCCTGTAGTGGTACAGGGAGTAGACCTAAAGCACATTAGTGCTATCAGTGGGTCATTGTGCCGGAGGATTTTCTTTGCAGTCTGTACTGCCCTCTCCGCTTGACCATTTCCCTGTGGGTGGTGGGGACTAGACGTTATGTGGGCAAAATCCATCTCTCTCGCGAAGGCCTGGAACTCAGAGCTGGAGAACTGAGGGCCATTGTCACTCACCACTTCGTCAGGGATCCCAAACCTAGCAAAGGTCGACTTCAGTTTCTGAACAACTTGGCCACTGGTCGTGGATGGTAGGTGCAGTATTTCCAGAAAATGTGAGTAGTAGTCCGACACAACAAGATAATTATTCCGGTTGTGTTCACAGAGATCCAGGGCTATCCTTTGCCATGGACGATCCGGCAAAGGTGTGGAGATAAGCGGCTCCTTTGTCTGTGTTGGCCTCTGTGCCAGACGTGTGGCACTGCAGCACTCTTTAGCTCAGTGGAGCTAAAGAATGAATTAGCCCTATCCCTGCACTTGGTGAGGCCTTGGTGCCCTTCATGTATGTACGTGATGACAGTCTGTAGTTCAACATCCGTTGCAGTGGCTGCTTTAATGCTTTCCATTCGGCTTGGGGACGCTGGAATGCCCTGTAACACGGTGGCTATGTAGCAGTCCACTTCAGTGTAAGTGCTAGTGTCATCCTCAGCCCAAGTCTGTGGACTCCGTGACAACGTATCGGCGATGACAAGCATTTTGCCAGGGACATAGACGGCCTCCAGCTTGTACCTCATGAGCCTCATCAGGAGGCGTTGACACCTCAATGGAACATTGTCAAGGTCCCGGCTGTTGACCAGGGGCACCAAAGGTCTATGGTCGGTCTCAAGCCTGAAGCGATCTAAGCCACATAGATACTTATCAAACTTCTCACAGGCCCAAACACTTGACAAACACTCCTTTTCGATTTGTGCATAGCGTGTTTCAGCCTCCGTGAGGCGTCTAGAGCAGTAGGCAACAGGTTTCCACTCTGCGCCATGAAGCTGAAGC
Organism: Rhamphochromis sp. 'chilingali'; assembly: GCF_963969265.1. Taxonomy (NCBI): domain Eukaryota; kingdom Metazoa; phylum Chordata; class Actinopteri; order Cichliformes; family Cichlidae; genus Rhamphochromis; species Rhamphochromis sp. 'chilingali'. Next base: position 31,553,192 of record NC_137942.1, on the reverse strand, counting down.
AGCACAGCCCCAAGTCCGTAGCTATTGGCGTCGGCAGATACGGCTGTGAGTCTGTTGACGTCATAGAAGGCAAGAACAGGTGCTGATGTAAGCGCTCTCTTAATGTTCTCGAAGGCTGCCTGCTGTGGGTGACCCCAGGTCCAACTGTTTTTGCTTTTAAGCAACTCGTACAGTGGCTGGCATACTGTGGCAAGAGCAGGAATATATCTGCCCAGGTAATTAACCATTCCTAGGATCCCTTTAAGCTCTTGCACATTTTCTGGTGACGGCAGCTGAAGAATGGCGTTCACTTTCTCAGGGTCTGGCCTGACCCCAGAATAGTCGATCAGGTGCCCTAGGAAGCAAAGCTGGCTCTGTCTGAAGGAGCACTTCTCTTGGTTGAGCTTCAATCCGGCTAACTCAATGCGCTGCAGCACCTCCTCAAGTCAGGTGTCGTGTTGTTCCATGGTGGCCCCATAGACCAGGATGTCATCCATAAAGACCTCCACACCTTCGAGCCCCTCTAAGGTCTCCAACATCTTTCGCTGAAAGATCTCTGGTGCACTTGTTATCCCAAAGGGCAGCCTCTTAAAGCAATACCTGCCAAATGGCCTGATGAATGTCGTTAGTTTGCAACTCTCGTGATGCAATGGGATCTGCCAAAATCCACTGGCTGCATCCAGCAAGGAGAAGTGTAACACAGTAAGGGGAATTGTTGAAAAGAATATATCAATGGGCCAATAGGCTCGACTATAGGAGCACAGGGGTGTGTTCAAATGAGACACAGAGACAAGAATGTAACTCAAAAGAACCAGCCAACTTTAGTGACATAAACCATAAGGTTGACAAGCACAGGTTAAAGACACTTTACAATGGTAGAAAGGAAACTTACAAAAATTAAAAGAAAAGTAAAACACAAACTACTAAAGCAATGACTTGGCCAAGTGTTATTTTTGGTTTTCAATGTTCGGGTTTCAATGCTCGGGTTTCAATGCTCGGGTTTCAATGCTCGGGTTTCAATGCTCGGGTGCACCCTAGTAACCTGACTCCTTAACTCTTATAGAAACAGATTACACAAATCCAATGCACATTCAAATGAAAATCTCACACTCTTTTCACATGTGGAGAATGCTCTACACAACAGCTCATTATTTAAAGTCCCAAATAAAAAATGTCCAAGGGGTAAAGTCCAAAAAATTCCCAGGGTGTGAAAGAAAATAGGGATGAGAGAATGTCAGTCAGTGGTCTTATGTATAACCAGCTGTGCGTGAAAGTGTGAGTGATACAGTCCTACCACACCGCAAGGTGCAGCAGATCCTCAAGTGGAAAAGAAGCGAATCTCAGTCTCTCTAAGTCCAGGTGGGAAGGCTCGCCATCTATTTCACCAGAGGAATCCACCTCAGGAACAATTCAGCATACAAAAAAAACCTGACCTGTCAACAGACAGGGTCAGAAGAGCAATTCAAATATTAATTATGCTGTTCTAGCTATAATTCACAACTTAGGATTTTGTTTAAATCACATTCAACATAAATTTGCAATAAAAATACTCAATTTTGCAAAAATAAAACATCTCTCTTACATAAACTATGCATTAAACCAAGTAAAGTCAGTGCATATGCATATATGTCGCATATGCGGCAATTATTAATCAAACAATTGAGATTAATTCAGTTTCTCAACAATAAAATGTGAAACAGACGTGAACTAACTGAGACATACAACATGTGCTCACCGATCTCAGCGCATCACGGCCGAAGACAATGGCATAGTGTCTCTCGGTCGGAAAATGCAGGGCTCTAAATAACGTAACAGGACATGTTGTTTTCTCTTTAATAACCGTAATACGACATGAAGGAAAAATAAACATAAGTTGCGCTTCAAGTGTTACCTTGCTTCTGGAAGCAGATTGAGATGAACTTCCAGGCAGTTGATAGCAACCAGAGCTAACAAAGGCTAACAGTTTAGCTCCACGCGGTACTTTTTAAAGTCACCAGAAAAATGCAGCATTTGCCTGCTTACTCACTGTGGCTACTTTTAACATGAAAGGTAGCTGATAACCAGTGAACTTATGTGCAACACAGTTGGTTGCAACTTATATCTAATACTTTTTTTCCAGCTCAAAAGCTTCAGTCTCTCTTTTCTCCTGCCAGCACGCGACTACCTCCACACATAGCAGCAAACACAGAGCACGTAGGTGGGACATACAGCGGCAGACTGCTCTCCCATTGGTCAAAACATACTGGGACCTGTGCATTTCGATTGGTTGGGCAGGCTGTCCATCTCTCCTCATATCAGTCCTTAAAGTGGTACCCTCATTGTATGTGGGTTACACCCTCCCCTCTTGATGGTATGCCCGTCCCTGGGCATCTGCAGGGTGGCACTGAGTTACACTGCTTTGACCTTTCCAACATAATTACTAGTTGGATCTTCAAATCCATTTAAAGAGCTAGTCAATGCCTCACTTAGGCCTTGAAAAAGAGAATTCACCACCGTTATCAGAGGATTCCCAAGTGTCACATAATGCAGTCTCTTGGGCTTTGCTTGCAATCTGTTAGAACGACGAAGAGATGGCTCAGTATCTTGAAGTCCATTATTCTGGATCATCACAGGTTCAGGCTGTTCAGTAACAGGTCTGTTCACATCACTTAATCCTTCTTCACATGCTGCATCAGAGCTCATCCCATCATCTTGAGGAGCTTCCTCAGACTGCTGCAATTCTGAACTTTGAGGAAGTCCTTTGGCTGAGTCAAGCCCATGCAGTATGTTTGCTTCAGGTGAGTTGTCACGTTCAGGTGAGTTGTCACGGTCAGGTGAGTTGCCATGGTCAGGTACATCCTGAATCATTCCTTCACCTTCCTCTACAAGGGATTTAGTGGCAGGAGGATCAGGTGGAAGTGAAACTGTAGGCACCTCTGGTTCTGCTGATCTTCTGACCACACAAGGAGGTTTACTCAACTTGTGAGTTTCATGTACTGGGACATATACGTCGGACTTTGATGTAATGAGAGGGCGAAATGTCCAATCAGATACATCATCCATATCAGAGGGAATTTCATCTTCCCCCTCGACAACAGAACACTGCCTTGTTCTGGGTCTCCTGTTTGGATGGGTTTTGACTGTCTCGGGTTCTGCAGCTGCTGACAGAAATCCACATGGGAGAAGCAAGTCACGATGTAGAGTCCGCACAGGTCCATCTTTACCCTCAGGTTTAACTGTGTAGACCGGCATTTCTCCAGCTCGCTTAAGGACAATGTAAACATCCGTTTCCCACTTATCTGCCAGCTTATGTTTTCCACGCAGCTTCACATTTCGTACAAGAACTCTGTCTCCACTCTGCAATGTTGATTCAACCACTCGTCGGTCAAATCTGGCTTTGTTGCGACCTGCATTCTTTTGTGCATTATTGGTGGCAATCCGGTAGCTTTCTTCCAAACGAGATTTTAGGTTACCGACGTACTGGGAATGAGTCTGCTTAGTAGCATTAGTGGGCAACCTAAAGATTAAGTCAATGGGCAGTCTTGGTTGCCTCCCAAACATCAATTCATAGGGGGAAAATCCAGTCACGTCACTCTTCGTACAATTATAAGCATGTACCAGAGACTTGACGAAGTCTCTCCAGTGGAGTTTATCTGACCGATCCAGTGTCCCAAGCATCTGGAGAAGAGTGCGGTTGAATCTCTCAACCGGATTCCCTCTAGGGTGGTAGGGGGTTGTACGCACTTTCTTCATGCCAGTAAGTTCACAGAGTTCCTTGATGGTCTTTGATTCAAAGTCAGGACCCTGATCACTAAGAAGCTTTTCGGGAAAACCATAATGGACAATGAAGTTGTCCCAGAGACACTTTGCTACAGTCTGTGCTCGTTGATTTGGAGTTGGCACTGCCACAGCATACTTTGTGAAATGGTCAGTTATGACCAATACATCTTTCGTGTTTGAGCGATCTGGCTCTATTGATAAAAAGTCCATGCACACTAGTTCGAGAGGTCTGCAGGTCTTAATGTTTATCAATGGAGCAGCTTTCTCTGGAGGTGTTTTTCGACGAATACATCGCTCACAAGATTTGACCATTTTTTCTATGGTCATGTGCATTTTCGGCCAATAAAATCTGGCCCTTGCCAAGTCTACTGTTCGTTCGACTCCAAGATGGCCCATATCATGATGAAGGCTTGTAAGTGCTGTGGCTCTTAGCTCCTCAGGGAGCACAAGCTGATATGAGGTGTTGGGACCATCTTGCCGCTTACGGTAGAGCACTCCGTTCTGTATTTCAAGCCGATTTAACTCTCTGAGTAACAGGGGAAGTTCTGGTAGCTCTAACCTAAGGCTGGGAGGTGGAGTTTCGCCAGTCTCCAAGAGTACAATCACTGCATTGATAGCAGGGTCCAATGTCTGCTTTTGCCTCAACTCCTCCTCAGAAATTGAGTGGGCAATGGGAAGCCCATCCACTTGCTCCTGTTGGAAGCAGTCGGGAATAGCTGTGGACTGGTGAGTGAGGGATTCAACTAAGGTCAACCCAGAAGTGGTGGATCCAACATTAGCTACGGCTGAGGTGACCATATGGCGCTCACAAATAGCCTGAATTACATCCAAGGGAACAGTCTCTGGACTCTCAGGGTTGCTCAGATGGTACAGTGTGAACTGCCGGATTCTCTCACTCTCCTTCTTAGATGCATAATCATCCTCTGGTGGACTGTGAGGACGACGCGAGAGCGCATCAGCATCCATATTTTGTTTTCCCGCTCTGTACTGAAGACTAAATGAATAGGTGGAAAGACTGGACAGCCACCTATACCCTGTTGCATCAAGCTTTGCAGAGGTCAAGATGTATGTAAGAGGGTTGCTGTCAGTCACTACTACAAAGTCTGTACCATATAGGTAGTCAGAGAATTTTTCCGTGACTGCCCACTTAAGGGCCAAAAACTCCAGCTTATGGGCTGGGTACTTCCTCTCACTCTTTGAAAGACCACGACTTGCAAAAGCTATGACCCTGGACTGTCCATCTTGTACCTGATATAAGGCAGCACCAAGGCCAATGGTACTGGCGTCCGTATGTAAAACATATGGAAGCTGGGGGTCTGCAAATCCCAAGATTGGAGCGGAGGTTAGCTTTGCTATTATTTGGTCAAAGGCCTCCTGACATTGAGGTGTCCAACGCTGACCAAAAGGTTCCTTTGGGTTGCGATACTCTGAATTTGCGTGTGTCCTTGGCTTGTTGTTCCGCTTCCTAATTGGTGGGTAGCCCGAGGTTAGTTCGTTAAGTGGTCTGACAATGATAGAGTAGCCCTGAATAAACCTTCGATAATATCCAGCAAATCCTAAAAAGGACTGAAGTTCCTTAAGATTTGTGGGGATAGGCCAGGTCTTTAAGGCCTCAACTTTGTCAGGGTCAGTCTCTACTCCTCTTGCGGAAACAATGTGACCAAGGTATTTTACCGAGGTCTGAAAGAATTTGCACTTTTCTGGTGCCAGTTTCAAGCCATATGACATCAGTCGTTGCAGGACATGTTTCAAACGCTGTTCATGTTCCTCCAGGGATGATGAGAAGACAATCAGGTCATCAATGAACACCAGAACCTCTTTGAGATTCATATCTCCTACACACTTCTCCATCAATCTCTGGAACGTCGAAGGCGCATTTGTGATCCCCTGGGGCATCCTATTAAATTCCCAAAATCCAAGTGGGCAAACAAATGCGGTCTTATTCTTGTCCGCTTCCTCCATCTCGACCTGGTAGTATCCAGACTTGAGGTCTAGGACCGAAAACCACTTAGAACCTGCAAGAGCACTGAATGCATCTTCCAATTTTGGAAGGGCATAAGCGTCTTTGATGGTCTGCAGGTTCAGCTTTCTGTAGTCTACACACAGACGAACAGAGCCATTCTTTTTACGAACGACAACAATGGGGGAAGCAAACGGGGACTCAGATTCTCGTATAACACCAGAATCAAGGAGTTCCTGTAGATGTTGTCTCACAGCATCCACATCATTGGGGTGTATGGGACGTGCTCTCTGTTTAAAGGGTGTCGCATCACTGAGTTTGATATGGTGTTTGACTTTGTCAGTGTGTCCAAAGTCCAATTCGTTCTGAGAGAAGACATTTGGCATGTCGTTTAACATGTTTGTAACTCGCTCCTTCCATTCAGTGGGTAAGGGCGAATCTCCAAAATCAAAGCTCAGTTCTGAGGAAGACTTAGCTTGAAATTTAGAGCAGTCTGGTTCTCTGACAGTTTGCTCTTTGTGTAGCACTTGCAAGATAGCATTAACATCTGCCAAAGGTGTTTTGGGGGGTATGACAATGTCATGGTTGGTTTCATTTCTCACTACGACAGGGAGAAGACACTGACGTTTGCGTGGTAAAGTGACTGCAATTGCTGAAACTAGCAAGCCATTTGGTAGTGAAGAGGCTGAAGGATGTTCAAGGACAACATCTCTTTGCATGTTCACGGGATTTACATTGACAGAGGCCTCCAGGACAACAGTCTGTCCTGCAGGAACGACTGCAGGCATCTTACCTGTCAGTTTTGCACAACCAAGGCTACCAGAGTTAAAGTTTCTTTGTCGCATCTCAAGTATTTGGAGAACTGCTTGATACCCATTAAACAAAGGCTGAAAGGGTGAAAGCTTCTGGTAATTAGCATAGAGGGCATCAAGGGTGTTTGTGCCTATGAGTACCTGCTCATGGGCTGTAGAGCGGAGATGGGGGATAACCAAGGCCAGAGTGTGAACATCAATATCAGAGCCAACAAACTCTTTAGGAAAGGTGATGGTAAGCTCAACATATCCTAAGTAAGGGACAGACTGGCCATTGGCACCCTCCACTTCAAGCAACTCGTTTAAGGGATGAATGGTCAGATCTGCAAGATGTTCTTCATAAAAAGACTGGGGTACAGTTGTGACTTGTGAACCCGTGTCCAAAAGACAGTTTGTGTCTCTTCCTGCAATAGTTACTTGAGCTGTGGTCTTAGTTCCTACAAGGCCATGTGGAAATTTTGATCCTTCCACTTTAACGTTTTTAATGGCAGGTTTCAGGATTTTGGGACTGACATTGCGAGACTCCACTCCCATATGTCCCTCTATGGGAGTAGGCTTCAGTTTAAATGTGCCTCACTTCGAGAAGCATTAGAGGCTTCCCAAGCAGCCTGTTTTTCTTTCAGCTGTCTTTTCTTAGCTGCTACAAGGGAAGGGTTTGGCGCTTTATCACAAACTGAGACGACATGGCCATCCTCCCCACACTGGAAACAGTACCATGGACGTGGTCTACTGTTAGCTTTAAATGTGGAGGGATGCTGACTGGCCACTTTTGGTTTCACACCGTGGGTGTCAGGTGTGACGGACCTCGCTTTTTGCTGCTTAGGTTGTTTCGTCTTATGATTCTCAGATACAAGACTGTTAAGCTGAATGCTGAGGTCAGCAACTTGTTGCTTTAGCGTCTCAAGATCAGATTTGTCCACCAGATTATTGGTGGTGTGAGCGAGTTGCACGTGTGACGTGGCGTGCTGCTTTCTAGAGTTTTGGGCAGACTTAGCATGACTAAAATGCTGCCTCATGCGGCTCAGTTTTGCAGCCTGTTTATCTTCTTCTGTCCTAAGAAGAAGCAGCAGCTCTGCAAAGGAAGGTGGGTTTTCTTTTTTTTGTTCTAGCTGAAGATCGATTATTAGTGCATTCTCCCAACAACCTCGAATGAACTGCTTTAAGAGCTGTTGGTTAAAATCATGAGCGGACACACCACCACGTCTCATGGCTCTACTTAATGCAGTGTGCAGCCTCTGCAGGAAAACAGAAGCTCTCTCTCCATCATTTTGAAATGTGCTCATGAACCTAGCATGCAGCTCATCACCATCTTCGACTGTTCCGTAGGCAGAGTCAAGCAACTCAAGATAGGCAGAGGGTCTAGACTGTGGACTCAGATGTTTAATCATCTCGGAAGCAGGAGGAAGCAGACTGTCAAGTATACGATGTGTGCAGTGCAGATCAGACACAGAAGGATCTCTAATAAGGATTTCAACACTAGCTCGCCACGTATCATAATCTGCCTCATGGCTAGGACGTGGGCTCTTGCCCGAATAAGCCCTGAGTCTACCAGATGATGCGAACTGGGGTGAGCTCTCATTGCTGCGCACTACATGCTCAACAACTACTCGCTGAACAGCAGTTGGATTAACATCAATTATGGGGCTAGAAGCGGCCCCAGAAGAAGCTGGAAGAGTCTGTGAGGGGCTGAAATCAGTCAGGTTTTCACTGAAATTGGGAGAGGTAAGAGATTTACTTGCGCTATTTGGTGATGTCAAAACTGTGGAGTCTAGAGGTACACCTGATTGAGGGTCCTCAGAAAATGAAACGTCTCCCTTGCTGGTTAAGTCTTTCTGTGGAAGTGGGCTCTGTACAGTTGAGGATTCTGGACCAGTTTGAGATGACTGGGAAATAGCACTTCCTGCCGATGAAACCAGATTTTTAAGTTCTTCCTTTAACATCTCCTCTAATGAATTTCCACTCAGTTTGGCAATTTCACGGAGCTGTTCCATGTACATTTTAGTGGCTTTGTTTCTGGCATCAAGGGAGTAAACACTTCCTAAGGCCTTTAACTCATACACGATGCCTGCTTGGGTTGTACTTGGAAGCCGCAGAGGTAACAGTGGCTCCAATGTGTGCATGGCAGTCTCATGTGTAAACTCGATGATCATGTGCTTATGGTAATCTGACTCAGGATCGTCTAGACGAAAGTAACGGTTGATGGAACCATATTTTTGGAGGAAAGTGGACACTTCCTCATCAGTCTCTGATCCTGTGATCCCACTAACAACTACAGAATTGGGAATTCTGACGGATTCACTTAGCACAACATCCATTTTCTCTCTAGAAGTTATAGCTCAGATTAAGCACTTTTAAACACCACACACAAATTGTCTAGCACTTAAACACACACAACCATGCTCCTGGCTGGCTCGCCAAAGCTCTCACTGTAACACAGTAAGGGGAATTGTTGAAAAGAATATATCAATGGGCCAATAGGCTCGACTATAGGAGCACAGGGGTGTGTTCAAATGAGACACAGAGACAAGAATGTAACTCAAAAGAACCAGCCAACTTTAGTGACATAAACCATAAGGTTGACAAGCACAGGTTAAAGACACTTTACAATGGTAGAAAGGAAACTTACAAAAATTAAAAGAAAAGTAAAACACAAACTACTAAAGCAATGACTTGGCCAAGTGTTATTTTTGGTTTTCAATGTTCGGGTTTCAATGCTCGGGTTTCAATGCTCGGGTTTCAATGCTCGGGTGCACCCTAGTAACCTGACTCCTTAACTCTTATAGAAACAGATTACACAAATCCAATGCACATTCAAATGAAAATCTCACACTCTTTTCACATGTGGAGAATGCTCTACACAACAGCTCATTATTTAAAGTCCCAAATAAAAAATGTCCAAGGGGTAAAGTCCAAAAAATTCCCAGGGTGTGAAAGAAAATAGGGATGAGAGAATGTCAGTCAGTGGTCTTATGTATAACCAGCTGTGCGTGAAAGTGTGAGTGATACAGTCCTACCACACCGCAAGGTGCAGCAGATCCTCAAGTGGAAAAGAAGCGAATCTCAGTCTCTCTAAGTCCAGGTGGGAAGGCTCGCCATCTATTTCACCAGAGGAATCCACCTCAGGAACAATTCAGCATACAAAAAAAACCTGACCTGTCAACAGACAGGGTCAGAAGAGCAATTCAAATATTAATTATGCTGTTCTAGCTATAATTCACAACTTAGGATTTTGTTTAAATCACATTCAACATAAATTTGCAATAAAAATACTCAATTTTGCAAAAATAAAACATCTCTCTTACATAAACTATGCATTAAACCAAGTAAAGTCAGTGCATATGCATATATGTCGCATATGCGGCAATTATTAATCAAACAATTGAGATTAATTCAGTTTCTCAACAATAAAATGTGAAACAGACGTGAACTAACTGAGACATACAACATGTGCTCACCGATCTCAGCGCATCACGGCCGAAGACAATGGCATAGTGTCTCTCGGTCGGAAAATGCAGGGCTCTAAATAACGTAACAGGACATGTTGTTTTCTCTTTAATAACCGTAATACGACATGAAGGAAAAATAAACATAAGTTGCGCTTCAAGTGTTACCTTGCTTCTGGAAGCAGATTGAGATGAACTTCCAGGCAGTTGATAGCAACCAGAGCTAACAAAGGCTAACAGTTTAGCTCCACGCGGTACTTTTTAAAGTCACCAGAAAAATGCAGCATTTGCCTGCTTACTCACTGTGGCTACTTTTAACATGAAAGGTAGCTGATAACCAGTGAACTTATGTGCAACACAGTTGGTTGCAACTTATATCTAATACTTTTTTTCCAGCTCAAAAGCTTCAGTCTCTCTTTTCTCCTGCCAGCACGCGACTACCTCCACACATAGCAGCAAACACAGAGCACGTAGGTGGGACATACAGCGGCAGACTGCTCTCCCATTGGTCAAAACATACTGGGACCTGTGCATTTCGATTGGTTGGGCAGGCTGTCCATCTCTCCTCATATCAGTCCTTAAAGTGGTACCCTCATTGTATGTGGGTTACAGAAGACCGTTGCCCCACTCAACCTGAACATGGTTGAGTGGGGCGGGTAGGCAAGATATAGCGCTCTCTTTTGGCAGACTTATTCATTTTTGTCAGATCAACGCAGATCCTGGCCCTTGCTGTGTTCTTCTTCAAGACAGGCACCATTGGGGCACACCATCCGGTAGGTTGGGTCACCCTCTCAATGACACCATGGTTCTCCATTCTTTGTAGTTCCTCCTTCACTTTCTGCAGCATGGGGAAAGGCACACGGCGTGCCGTATGCACCGCGTATGGCACAGCATCGTCCCTTAACTGAATTTTGACTGGTTCAGTTTTTGGTGTTCCGTGTTCACCGTAAAGTGGTTGGTTCCTGGTGAGTGTGATCGTTGCTTCATCAATTCTTCTCACCAGGTTCATCTGCACTGACAAGGAGCGGCTGAGAAGGTTGTTAACTCTGCGTCCACGAACCACATACACCTTGGACAGGTAGTCTTTGCCTTTATAACTTATTGTGGCCTTTAAGTAGCTGAGACATAACAGCTCTCCTCCGGGGCTATCTAGAGGGAGATTAGAAGGCTCTAGTGTTCTCTTATGAGCAAGTGTGTGGAACGTATCTTCATTTATGATAGTGACATCTGCTCCTGTGTCAATCTTAAATTCTATTGGGGCAGAGTCTAGCAGTAACTGCACAGTCCATGCTTCGCTATTTCCTTTTGTATTACACACTGAGCCTAGAAAATATGAGGCCTGCTCGCTTTTCTCTGTCTCTGTAACCTCATTCACTGATCTGGTGTTACGACACACCCTGGCCCAGTGTCCAATTTTTGGACACTCCTCTGACTGTCTGATGATCTGGGTCGTTTGTGCCAACATGAGGTCCTTCATCAGTTGTAGCCTGCGGGAGAGGTCCTTGTCTCGTATCCCGACCACAATATGATCGCGGATATTTTCCTCTTTACATGCACCAAACTCACAGTGCTCTGAGAGGTCATACAGGGCTCGGATAAAACTTTCCGCCGTTTCACCTGGCCGCTGGACACGCTGGTGAAAACATGCTCTCTCATGTATAATGTTCCTCTGCGGGAAAAAATACTCGTCGAACTTCCTCATTACGACGGCGAAGTCGTCACGACTTTCATCGGCGGCGAAGGTGAGTGACTTGTAAATGTTCTCTGCTTCATTTCCCAATCGCATAGATTAGGTAGCTCACCTGTACTTGTCCTTCGTCTTTGTGGAGTTTCATTGCAATCCTGTAGCGCTCGAAACGCTGTTTCCAGTCGGGCCATTCCGTCGGCTTATCGAAGGGGAAGCTTGTCGGGGGAATAAACTTAGCCATTCTGTTGTTTTCTCCCTTATGGCGTAATTCTGGCGATGGTCCGGGTCACTTCTGACACCATGTAGAATGACCACTCGGTAGCTTTCTTATGATGCTGCTTTATTGAACATGTATCCAGCATGGGTTATAACAGCACAACAACGGGTGTGGCAGCTAAGAGAAGAACTGCACATAGACAGCCATGCCGCAAAGCATGTCATGGTGGCGTAAAGCCGCAACGCCCACCCGCTCGACACAGGCGACCCAGTATATGACAGATTTAGAAGCAGTTAGTTTTATTTTATCATAAAGATGGTAAACTTTTTAAACACTAACTTTTTACTAACTTTTTAAACCTGGGTCTGGGGGCAGATTCCCTCTCATGGGGTGCTGGTGCTGGGTTATAAATTGTGTGAACTGCGTTCATTTCAGTGTGTTTCCATGTTGGGTGAGTGATGAGAAGGAGCCTGCGGCCAGAGCAGCAAGGCTGCAGGCTCCTTCTCATTAATATCCTCCTCATTAATATCCCTCAAGGGACAAAATCACTTGAGGGATATTAAAGGTAACAGAGTTTGTAGTTGATATTTGTTTTTTCCTGGATGAGCCTCAGGTCTGCTGCAGAGTCAATGTTCCACCTGAGTTGAGATTGAACAAGCGGTCGTAAGCTGACCAGCTGACATCGTAGTACACCTTTGTATTGGTTTGGCTTGTAATAAGTCTGATTCATTAGCTTGTGTAAGCCTGTTGGGGAAGGAATAAAAGTACATAACAAGCTAAACAAGTTATTTAGAAGCTGCTAATGCTTCATGGTGAGTCGTCTTACTTGAATGCTGACACCAGCATCTTCACCATGCCCACAGTTATGTTTCCCAAATGCTCTGTGTCAACACTCGGTTAGAGAGCTTTCAGTTCCTGAACAGGCCACATTATTGACCCAGACCCAGCAGGTCTGATCTGACTATCTGTCAGACAGATATAACAAAGATTCAAAATCCAAATATTTCCCACAGAACAAAAACAGGAATTTGCTACATGGGAGAATGGACCAACCTGCAACAGGTGAAGATGTCATGAAGAGAAAAGAGACTAGAGGGAAGAATCAAAACTATGCATCAGTGTGTTAACAGAGAATGTATTAAAGCACATGTTGTTTTCAGTGTAAAGCAATAAATAGTTACAATTGTTGTGCAATGAATGACTGAGACCATGACTGCATTTCTATTTTGTCCGTGTAAAATTCTATGTTATAAATGGTTTTAAAAAAAAACAAGAATTTCAGTTCCACTTTCACAATTTCTCCACGTTTCCAGAAGCGTTATCTAAAAAAGGACACAAATTCCTTTTGGTGCTGTGCAAAAAGGGGGATCCAGTTCATAAACACGCTGAGCTACCTGCTGTGGTAACCATGTGGATAAGTGAGCAGCTGAAAGTAGCTGCTGCTTCTTTAGACATGACCAATCTGAAGCTACATGAGCAGTGATGTACATCAGGAGAAACAGTAAAGCTACCATAGTGTACAAATATTATACCAATATTAGAGTGAGACAGAGGGTCATATTGACTCACTCAAAAGATAATGGTATGTCTTATGAATCATCAGCCCAAAATAAACTGAAATAAGCTTAATGTAAAACAGATACTTACCTGAATATTGGACAGCTTTAATATTTTCCTCAGTATCAAAGTAACACAAGGATATTTTAGGTTGATGAATATATAACAGAATCCGCCAATAGCTGCTATTTCCAATATGCCACAGTGTAAACAATACAGGCTAAAAACTGTCTTACAGTGCTAGCAGCTACTAGTAGCCTATTTCATGAGGGTTTACAAATTCTTGCTAGCTTCAGAAGATGCTCAGTTTGAATGCTGGGGAGATTTGGAGAATTTAACAGATTACTCTGCATGTGATACAGTTGAATCATGTTGCCACATATGTTGAAGAGTTAAACACTTCAGCTGATACAAATGTTTTCTTCTTTGATCACAAACACCAACATAGTCTCTCTGTGGTTTTTGGGTTTTCTGTTTTGTTCCTGAAAATTTATATTTAAGCAATAATTATATTAGTTGTTTAGCATTGTGTGTGTAATGGTAGTGCAGTCATTACCTCTGCTATTCTACATGTTGGTCTTAGTTTTGGCCAGCTGGGACATTCCCCCCCCCCCCTTAAAAGTAACAAGTAATCCATAATGTTTTGTCGTGGTCTGGGTGGTTTTCCACAGCATCGGCTCCTCCCCACTGGATGGAGTCTTTGTTGTTCCTCACCTGATGGCAATCGTACCAGCAGTATTTATGACCGGCGCACTCAACTGGTCTTCGCCAGATTATCTGCCAACTTTAGTCAGTTCTCGGCCTCATATCCGTTCCTTGGTGACTCATCGTGTGTATTAACCGTATCTCTGTTTTTCTCGTCAGCCTCTGAAACCCACCTACCAAGTTCTCCTGGATACCAGTTTGCTGCCGCCGGTAATCCCTCTCCGTTTTGGAACTGCCATTCTCTCCTGCCTGCCTCCCTGCATTGCATACAGCACCCACCTGGACCTCTCCTGCCTCCCCCCTCCACGCAACCCCACCTGCAAGCTTGTAAGACAGCTCTGTGTACTATCCTTAGATTCACTCGCAACCCTCTGTGGGATTCCCCTGACTGCTCTCTCCTCTGTTTCAGTGCCCTGGCCCGCCACAGTTTCTCCTGCCCAGTACCTGTACCCAGTTATCCCTGCCATCTAGTTATCATCACAGTATTTTCTCTCGCCTCAGACATCTAGTTTATGTTCATTGATTCTAGTCTGCACTTTCTGTTAGCCTCTGAGCATTGTAAAATAAAATCTCTTTTCGTTACACCTCACCCCTGGCCTCCGGTTTTGAATCTGCACTTGAGTCCATCCCATTTCCACGGGCCACTGTGCCATGACATGTTTGCCTACTGGTGGTGGTCAGGGGGCCCGGTGGCGCCTGTGTCCGGCAGCCTCGCCTCTGTCAGTGCGCCCCAGGGCAGCTGTGGCTACAATGTAGCTTGCTATCGCCAGTGTGTGAATGTGTGTGTGAATGGGTGGATGACTGAATGTAGTGTAAAGCGCTTTGGGGTCCTATGGACTAGAAAAGCGCTATACAAATGCAGGCCATTTACCATTTACCAATAAAATCCATTTCTTTTTAAATCAACAAAACCCACAATGATAACTGATTACTGATGATAATGATAACTTCATCAGTTCAGTTTATGAGTTTAGCATAGTCAACAATACCCTAATAGTACTGAAAAAATACCATCTTAAATGGGGCATCAGCAGCAGGGTCATCAGTTTCTCTCTCTGTTCTGCATTTTTGTCAAAAAATGCAGAACAGCTAATTATCAAGAAGACAAATGTGCAAAATAAGCTGCTTGTAGAGATCAACTTCTTCTTTCTAGATGAAAGCTTGAAAAGTCAGCAAAGAACTCATCTGCATATTGCTTTAAGAAATGGTTCATCATGCTACTGTCGTTCTAACTTGATGAAGAAATGCTCCATTCATGTTTGACTTATTCAGTAATTTTCAGACATGTGATACAGTGATGCACATCAAGCACGGTGGTTTTGGTTTTAATTTAGTTCAGTCTGTAACTATTAATGTCATGGAGCAACTGTAACCACATAATTTCCTTAGGCATTAATAATGTCAGGGTCCTGGGACTGGGCGACCCAGGATCCCTGGGCAGTCATGGACCTGTGTATTATTATTATGTATTTTTGGTGTCGTTTCCCCTTCTCTGTGCGTGTACATATGTGTGTTTCTCTGTGCTGTGTTAGTCTGTGTCCCACTCATATGTTTAGGCGAGGTATGGGTGTGTATGTCTGCGGGTGTGCCTGGAGGATGGAGCTCGGCCACCTGCAGGCCTGAGGGGTGTGGCCCTGCGGAGGGACTGGCCACACCCGAAGCCACACACCTGCCGCTGATCAGGGCTCGTCGGGGGAGCTACTTAGGAGAGTCTTGGAGCTCCCACCGACGCGGGATCATTGAGTTATCTTACCAAGTCAGTGTGTGTTAGCTTAGGTCTGTGCTGTGCGTATATGCCCGCCGAGGGTTAGTGTTGACGGCTGCGTCTCTGGTTTCCCTACAGGAGGAGGAGTGGTCCGGAGAGGCAGCACGCACGGGGGTGCGGAAACACAACAGCGGGGAGCACGAGCACAGATATCGGAGGGAAGCACGCACACGGGGTTCGAGGGAGCAACGGGGAGTTATTGTATTTACAGCCTTTTCACTGTAAATAAAGAGCACTGTTTGCATCGCAGAGTCTGCGTTTTGGGTCCTCCTTTCCCCACATCCCCACGGTCTGCCAGCCAGACCGTGACAAATAAAGTATTCTGAGTATTCAGTTTAACTTTTATTTAACCAACAGAACACATCCTGTCTGGAGCACGAAGTTGGTTTGCGGGGTCAAATTTTCCACTATTTTCTCTATTACAAAGTTAGAACCCACTCTCACCAACCAGATAACTCTACCTGTCTTTACCTGATACATGTTGTTCACTATTATTCTGTGTGAAAAAATATCACTGTGGCCACGACCACTTTAATATTGAAAGACATACCTAAAGCCTGAAAGTATTACATTGTGAAATACACACTTCTCCAAAAATTCTTTGTTTATTTGGGTTATAATGATAATATATTATGTGCATAGAAGACAAATGAAAACTTCCCACAGGGCATCCAGCAATCAGACAGATTTTAGACAGAAAAGAACTCGCCTACATCTTCAGATATCGGTGCGGCTGGTTAACTGTCAAGAGGGTGAGTGTGGGGTGATGGGAGTGGCACATCTAGCCCTGAGCCAGAGGTTTGATCTGTGATCAATTACATGTTGGCTAAAAAACATAAACACGTTATTTTCTTTTCTAATAGTGGGAAAGTCAAACAGCTTTATGTGCTCTAGCGCTCTGAATCAGCACGTGGACCAAACCAAAACATGAAATAAGGAGGGGTGGGGTCAGAGGCTGACTGGATTTTTTCATTTGTTCCCAAAAACAAATGAAAAAATGCTAGAAAACGAACACGTTTTAATGTAAACATTATTTTATGCTGACAGGGCAATAATATTCACACAAAAAACAAAACTGAATCTTCTACTCTTGTCTGGAGCCCCTGTCAGGCATGGGCCCTGCAACAGGCAGAGCACCTCATTGAACAAAGCACTGATCACTGGGCAGACAACCACCAGTTGATCTAACATGCATATTTGTGGACAGTGGGAGGAAGCTGAAGCACCCAGATGACCTTAGATGACAGTATGGTTTGTATCCTTCTTGCTGTGAGACAACAATGTTAACCACCCAGATAGCAAAACAAGAAAATGTTGGAGTTTTTTTTGGACAGTTACTTGCTTTTTAACGATTAAACCAGTAGTTTTGTGGAGGGTTGCTGCCCCCAATCAGAAACCATCACTAAATTAAAGTAAACTTTAGCACTAAAGGCATTAGAAAAATGATCCATACCTTTGTTACCTCTACTATACAGGGAGTGCAGAATTATTAGGCAAATGAGTATTTTGTCCACATCATCCTCTTCATGCATGTTGTCTTACTCCAAGCTGTATAGGCTCGAAAGCCTACTACCAATTAAGCATATTAGGTGATGTGCATCTCTGTAATGAGAAGGGGTGTGGTCTAATGACATCAACACCCTATATCAGGTGTGCATAATTATTAGGCAACGTCCTTTCCTTTGGCAAAATGGGTCAAAAGAAGGACTTGACAGGCTCAGAAAAGTCAAAAATAGTGAGATATCTTGCAGAGGGATGCAGCAGTCTCAAAATTGCAAAGCTTCTGAAGCGTGATCATCGAACAATCAAGCGTTTCATTCAAAATAGTCAACAGGGTCGCAAGAAGCGTGTGGAAAAACCAAGGCGCAAAATAACTGCCCATGAACTGAGAAAAGTCAAGCGTGCAGCTGCCAAGATGCCACTTGCCACCAGTTTGGCCATATTTCAGAGCTGCAACATCACTGGAGTGCCCAAAAGCACAAGGTGTGCAATACTCAGAGACATGGCCAAGGTAAGAAAGGCTGAAAGACGACCACCACTGAACAAGACACACAAGCTGAAACGTCAAGACTGGGCCAAGAAATATCTCAAGACTGGTTTTTCTAAGGTTTTATGGACTGATGAAATGAGAGTGAGTCTTGATGGGCCAGATGGATGGGCCCGTGGCTGGATTGGTAAAGGGCAGAGAGCTCCAGTCCCACTCAGACGCCAGCAAGGTGGAGGTGGAGTACTGGTTTGGGCTGGTATCATCAAAGATGAGCTTGTGGGGCCTTTTCGGGTTGAGGATGGAGTCAAGCTCAACTCCCAGTCCTACTGCCAGTTTCTGGAAGGCACCTTCTTCAAGCAGTGGTACAGGAAGAAGTCTGCATCCTTCAAGAAAAACATGATTTTCATGCAGGACAATGCTCCATCACACGCGTCCAAGTACTCCACAGCGTGGCTGGCAAGAAAGGGTATAAAAGAAGAAAAACTAATGACATGGCCTCCTTGTTCACCTGATCTGAACCCCATTGAGAACCTGTGGTCCATCATCAAATGTGAGATTTACAAGGAGGGAAAACAGTACACCTCTCTGAACAGTGTCTGGGAGGCTGTGGTTGCTGCTGCACGCAATGTTGATGGTGAACAGATCAAAACACTGACAGAATCCATGGATGGCAGGCTTTTGAGTGTCCTTGCAAAGAAAGGTGGCTATATTGGTCGCTGATTTGTTTTTGTTTTGTTTTTGAATGTCAGAAATGTATATTTGTGAATGTGGAGATGTTATATTGGTTTCACTGGTAAAAATAAATAATTGAAATGGGTATATATTTGTTTTTTGTTAAGTTGCCTAATAATTCTGCACAGTAATAGTCACCTGCACACACAGATATCCCCCTAAAATAGCTAAAACTAAAAACAAACTTAAAAACTACTTCCAAAAACATTCAGCTTTGATATTAATGAGGTTTTTGGGTTCATTGAGAACATGGTTGTTGTTCAATAATAAAATTATTCCTCAAAAATACAACTTGCCTAATAATTCTGCACTCCCTGTAACTCAGGATTGCCCAGTTTCGCTCTTTTTTTGATTGAAGATGGTTCAAAACCCCGCTGTGTGGTACAAAGAAAAACACACCCCTCCCATTTAAGCTCAATTGCACTGGCTGCCTGTGAAATTTCGATTGAATTCAAAATTATATAATTTGTTTATAGACCTCCTCTATGGTTCAGCTATACAATTTATCACAATTTTTTAACTACAGATTTTTGCCTCAGGGAACTCAGACCATCCTCGTAGCATCTTCTAACAGTTTCCCATTCTCACCTAAAAGATAAAGGCACCTTGTCCTTTGCTGTTATTGCCCCCAGGGTCTAGAATTGACTGCAACACCACAATAAAAACTCATCAAACAACTGAGAAATAGCTTTATAAAGACCCGTTACCTGTTTTCACTTGCTTTTATTCACATCTGAGGCTTCATGGTTTTGTTACGTCTACTGTGAACATTTGTCTTATTAATTTCTTACTAGTAGAGATGAGAATTGAGAACTAGTTCTTGTAGAGAACCGGTTCTCTTGTGACTGTTGTGGTCTGAAATTGGGTTTTTGTAGACCTGCAATGTAAATGTGTTTACTTTGGAAGCACTTTTGGTCATCTCCTATTATTATATTGTGCTACATAAATAAAACTGACTTAAATTGACATTTTTATTTATACTGGCTATATAATGGCGCTAAAAAGAAACATTAAAAGTCAGAAAACCTGAAAACGTTTAGATAGGCGCTCTGATGAAATGCTGCCCCTTCTGTTAAAATTGACTGATGTTTTTTATTTTTATTTTAAAAAACCTCTGAATTTAATCTTGACAGATATACCAATTTCCTATCCTCTTTTTCTAAAATATTTATTAATACCAATATAAGTTTTTAAATTGTGCCTCAGACAAAGTTCAGACATGAACACGACACGACTCCATGTTGCTTATAAATTATTTATTATGTTGAGATTTATTTTATTTTATTTATTTAAAGAAGCAGTGATGTTATTTGGTCTAATAAATTTCACACTCGAGTTGTGGCCAGTCTTTATCTTGCAAGCTCGGGTCCTCTACCAGAGGCTTGGGAGGGTCCTGCACAGTATCTTGGCTGTTCCCAGGACTGCACTCTTGGTAAATGGTAAATGGACTGATTCTTATAGCGCTTTTCTTCTCTCCCAGAGTACTCAAAGAGCTCTATACAACATGCCACATTCACACGCACTCATAAACTCAAGTACAACTAATAAACATTCACACTCCGATGAACGCATCGGAGGGTAATTTGGGGTTAATATCTTGCCCAAAGACATTTGGCATGCAGACTGGGGAAGCCAGGAATTAAACCACCAACCTTCCAGTAGCTGATCTGCTCTACTGCCTGAGCCACAGCCTGAGCTCTTCTGGACAGAGATCTCAGATGTTGTTCCTGCAATATGCTGGAGCCACTCGCCCAGTTTTGGAGGTCACTGCCCTGAGTGCTCCAATTGCACTGGGACCACTGTTGCCTTCACATCTTCTTGAGCTCCTCTTTTGGCCCTTGGTATTTCTCCAGCTTCATGTTCCTTCTTCCTGATGTTGCTATCACTTGGTATAGCTACATCTATCAATACAGCTTCCTCTGCTTATCCATCACTACTGTCAGGTTGGTTAGCCATCACCAGTTTGCCTGTCTGTATCTCTAAGTCCCACAGTATCTTAGCTTCATCATTCTTGACCATCCTAGGGGGCGGCGCCCATTTTGACCTGAGGACTTTCAGGCCAAACTAAGCACAGTGTATGCTATGCCTGCCACTTGGTTATAGCGTTGCATCTACACCCTGCCTGCTAGCATTTTGCACCACAAAAACACATATTTTCACAATTTATAAGAGAGTGACGCTTCTTTATTGAACGCTCTGTATGTGAGACTTTCCATTGTTGCCTCACCAGACAGTAAAGGGGACACTGAAATAGAGATGAATTGTACCTGACAGCAGGGAAGTTGTAGTGAGGCAGTAACACTGTGTAAACAGACGGTGACATCAAGAGGTGCACACAATAAAAAACAACTGAGCAAAAAGCAGTGAGGGAGCCGGGCACTGATAGACAAAAACATGTTTCTACTGCAGTGGCCTCTACAGAACAAATGGTATTTTCTTTTGATGGCATACAAACCAGGAGCGCCTGAGTTAATGTTTAAACCCACTGTAGGGTGTCTTCCTCTCTCGTGCTCACATTTTTTAGAATTATTACCAACATAACACAGTCTTGCCGGGGGCGGGGCCACTGGGGGGGGGGCAGCAAATTTTACAGAGTGGCCAGTGCCCTCCCTACATACATGGAACATTTGTTTGGCAGCTTTTTGTATAGCATATTTCCACGTGCTGAAGCTGCAGTTAGGGGGAATTCTGCAGTGGCAAACATGGTGTTCGAAGCAGAACTTCCCAGGGGAAAAACTAAATTAAATTAAAGCTTTATTTTGTCATAAAGATGGTAACCCTCTTAAACAGTTAATCTGACTGGTGATTCTGTACATACGGTGACCACTGAAAATGAATTCAGTTGTAACAATACTTCAAGGGCACCACTGCAGCCTCAAAACACAGCTTGAACATTTAGATGTTCGTGATGTCACTGATGACACGTCTATCAACTCTGCTTTGGTTGATAATGTCCACCAACGGGGAAGACAGGTTATTATTATATAAAACTAATTTCATGTGTTTCACAGTTTGTTGAAGCTACTTTAATTTGCTGGACTTGAATCTGAAAATAATCCAAAGTTGATGATGATGATCTACAAAGTCTCCAAGATTTTTATTTATCCTTGTGAGCGGTAAGAAGAGAGGAGGTGAAGTGTATTTGTGTTGGTGAGGTGAAGGCTGGTTAGCTGTGCTGGGAAAAATACAGTATTTACATATGTACAGTTAGGAAAATAACCTCTTGTATCAGCCTGTCTCAGTCTCAGCTTCTTCTTTTTTCACAGCCTTTGATATATACACTATATTACACACAATAATTCTCCCAACTATACAGCACGTGACTTTTTGCACTGAAGGAAATCTGATTCACGAGGAATTCTGTTCGGTCTGTCCATGTCATCAGCTTTTTATACATCATTAAAAAGAAATGTGTTGGCTTTTTTGCATTTAACATCAAGAACCATGATTTGTCAACACAAGCAGTCCAAGCAGGTCACCAACAACCCAGAAAGTTCCTGGAGCAAGATGCTCTGCTCAAGTTCCTCTACTGCCGTTTGCAGATTGTGGAGCCTCAGGTGGAGGGAGGGGAAGGAGAGGAGGGGGAGCGGGGAACGGGGCTCGGGCTGGGAAAATGGACCGGTTTGTGCATCGGACTTGAACGGCAGCTTCCCGGTTCTTCTTCCACCTCCCTCCTGGCTCCTCCTCTTCCTTTTCCTCCCCCTGCTCCGTGCCCCTCCAGTCCCTCAGAGTTCTCCAGCATCTCCTGGATGAGAGGAGGCATGGAGCCAGGGATCTCCATTTTCAGTGTGATCACTCGCTCTGCTCCTAAGAGAAAGCATTTCAGAGAGAAGGTCAGCATAACGGCCTTGGTGGAATAAAACATCACAGGAGGAATGAATTCTTAAACTTTAAAATTCATTTACTTTTCATTTAGATATTAATGAAGGATAATGCACTGCTGGGAAACCACCATTACATTTTAGATAAGAAAGATCATGAGTCCAGCTGTAGCTCTAACAATGTTTGTTTCAAACACAAGAGGTTAGTATTTGCCAGTTAATGTGTGTGTGTGTAAATGTGTTACCTTTAACACTGATGCTCCTGAGGTCAGTAATCTTCATCAGTATCTTGGGGAACATGCAGGGTTTGTCAGGCCGCCTCCTCCTCACATAGAGCTACAGACACAGGTGATGAACATTTTAGGAAGAGGTGTTATCCTCCACGATAATACCCATGTACAGTGCTCCCTCGTTTATCGCGGGAGTTACGTTCTAAAAATAAATCCGTGACGTAGTCAGCTTTATTTCTTACAATTATTATAGATGTTGTAAGGCTGTAAAACTCCTCACACTTTCACACTTTTCTCTCTTGTTTAACACTCAAACCTTCGTAGAAAAATAAGCCCAGTATTATAGAATGAAACCAAACCCGCAGGTGCCTTTGATGGTGCAAAATGTTTAGTTGACATTGCTGTTTTTTTTTTTTTGGGGGGGGGGGAACTTACAAACATACAGCGCAGGACTTCAATGCTAGCAATCAAAGATTTATGTACATTTGACAAGCTGAACACATTCTGTACTGGACAGGAGACACAGCACGAGATTGATTGACAATGGTCTGCAGCCAATCAGGACGCAGAACACAATGTGCTGTTAAAAAAAAGAAAAAAAGAAAAAAAAAGAAAAGCAAAATGGCACAAAAAAATCAGCGAAACAGCGAGGCCGCAAAAGGTGAACCGCGTTGTAGCGAGGGACCACTCTACACGTTTTTAGTGACTTTCCATGGAAAACACATTTTAGCTCTATTTGTGCTTACTTAAAAGCCCTTCGTTTAGCTTTACTGCTGATGCCTGCAGACTCCAAGTATCAAGAAAATGTTTTTCAGTATTTTGTGTTGTCGAAATATTCTTCAAATACTGAGACATGATTTTGAGGCTATATCACCACGTTTAGTAGGAACAATTGAATGAAACTCATACACGCTGTAACACACTGATGTATTTACACACAACTGATTAACCGTAATGCCCCATAACCCAGGACGGCGAACCAATGTGCACATCAGGATAGGCCCGGTCTCTGATTGATGGGGTTAATGTTGCATCTTTACTTTCACTGGTAACTGTTGTGGTGATTCGGTGCAATAGAAACACAGCTGAACTGAATTGAAATGAAGTGAACTGAATATAAGCAGCATCTCAACATTTTCTTTGATATTCCAACAGGAGCTGCTTGAATGATGCCGGTCAGAGCACTCCTGAGATTAGTGTTTAAGAATGTGCATCAGCAGTTAACCATCAACTGTTTTCTAATCAGCACTGATGTACGCTAAAACTCTCCAAACACAAATAAACAGCTTTAACCAAAGAAATGCAAAGAGCAGTTTACACTACGGACAAACCAAGAAAGAAGCACCAAGTCTTCATGGAGTAAAATATTCATGCACAGATGGAATAAGTATTTAAATTAGAGCTGGGCGATAGAACGATAACGATATGTATTGCGAAATAACTTTTTCTCGATAGAAAAGTTAAACTATTGTGATAGGCCTCATCTCTCTTGTCCTCTTAAAAAAAAAAAAAAGAAGAAGAAGAACAGCCAATCCAAATTAACGAACCAGAGCCGAACCAATCACAGCCGCAACGTCACGTCACGTGACTTGTTACGTACAGCACAAGTGCCAAGCCGCACATGTGTATTTGTTTGGGAAGCAGCCAGCCGCTGTGCCGCCCGGGTAATGGAGGAAATGAGTGTGCCGACTAGAAAAATCAACCGAGAGCGTGACCGAAGGTTACCGAAGAGAAAACAGATGATGGTTCCAACGCCGGAGAGATTGTCGAACAGAAGAGCCACAGAAGTTCCGTAGTGTGAAGGTATTTCGGCTATTTCAAGTCTGACAACAAACAGAGTAGCGTGCACTGTAAATGTGCCGAAAGCAAGTCTGGAAATACAATAAAGCGGTGCATGCTCAATCTCTGACTGGAAGCGCTAATTTGTCATTCGGCTTTTGTCAGACTAAAGTAACTGTTACAACTGTTTGAAAAGCTCAGCTATACAACAAGGAGAGATTGAGAATTTCCTTTTAGTTCTCAGTTTATTTGATATTGACAAAAGTTAGTCAGTTTTGTCTGTTCTTCTGTAAAACAAACTAAGATTTATTTTTAGAATTAATATTTTGTTTCTAAGTGGAATTGACAATTTAGTCTGTTTCGTTTGTTCTATTTTGAAACTTAAACGCTTTAGCGGCTGCCTTTTGTGTAGTTTGCAATATTTGCCTTTATTTATCTGAAAAAGTCTCATGTTCCTTAAGTACATCTACCCTGTTGAACTTATTATGGGAAATAATATTTAAATAAAAACAAGCTGCTGATTATTTCACATTTTACTTGTGAGCAACGGCACATTTAAATCTTACAAATATAGTTATTTGGCTTATATCGTGATAGATATCGTTATCGCCTGAAATGAAAAAAACATATCGTGATATGAAAAAATCTTATATCGCCCAGCTCTAATTTAAATAAATGGAAAGAATGTTATTTAGGGTTATACAGTAGCATTGAAGTAACTGATTACTTGACTACAACAAGTAAAATTCAGGATTCCTCTCTTGCTCTTCATGACCAATCATTGTTCTCCACTGAAACTAGTTCAACACACGTGGGCAGCTACTAATCTCTATCCTGTCAGCTGAACACACTCTCTCTCTCTCCCTCCTCCTCCATCAGTGCGCATCAGTGAGTCACACCGCCGCGTGAAGTGGCGTGTGTCCTGATTAACATGAACATGAGCGCCAAATGTCACTTTATTAAGATAACTCCTTTTAAAGCTTTGTGCCTTCAGTAAAGACACACTGTGCTTAGAGCGCAGAAACACAGATACGCACATCTGTTCAACTGCACACGTTAGTTTTGTACAGCAAAGTTTATGCTCAAGAATGGAAGTCGAGTAATAACTTAAAGTCTAACCTTCAAAGCTTCGAGCATCGGCTCCTGAAGAATATCCACCTTCTCTGATTCCTCCAGATCCTGACGATCTGTGAAAAACAAATAACAAACACAAAGCATCGCTTCAGTGTCAGTATGTCTCCTTTGTCTTTCCTTTCACTCATGCTGCTGCGACACACAGTGCAGTACCTCCACAGAGCAGGCAGATGGCACTGAGTAACCCCGTTTCTGCATCGTCCATTTCCAGCGGGAGCAGCTGGTTGGCAAAGGCGAACACCAGGTCTGTGAGCGGTCCGAACCCGGCGTTGTGCATCTGAGTACGATTGAGGGTGAGGCCGTCGGAGAAGGTCATGGTGTCCTGGTCTGGAGTGTAGCGGGTGCAGATCCTCAGAATCTAGGAAAAGGATTCATTATCTGTTTAGTAACTCTTTGTTATAACGGAGGCCGACGTGTCAGAGGCGTTCAGTTTCCATCCGCGACGTCTGTTTGTGAGAAATTGTTTATTGCAGCTTGCAGGAAATCCTCACCAGTATGTCGAGGCATGCGGCTTTGAGCAGCGTGATCTGATCAGCAATGGTTAGGGTGGTGAAACCTGGGAGCTGCTTAGCAAACTCCACTGTCTTAATAATGCATTTGGTAGACAGTTCGCTGAACTTGTCCCAGAGACTCACATCCAGAGCCACGCGCTGCTCCGAGCTGTTGCTCTGCAGGATAGAAGAGAAACCAAAGGCCGATTGAATAAAAATCAGTTTTTGACCTTCAGTTTTTGAACTCACATACGCTCGTCTGTGTGTGTGTGTGTGTGTGAGTACCGTGGTGTATTTTCCCAGCTGACAGAGGGAGGGGAATGTATCCTCATGGGCCCGGCGAACTCGTTCGATCATCTGCTCCATGTCTGCTGACAGGACGTAGAGCTCTGTGTCGGGCTGCTTCTTCTCTTCCTTCTTCTTCTTTGTTCGGTCATTTCGCACCACTTGGAATGGAAATGAAGATGAGAGGATTTAGCTGAGAACATTCATCCCCATGAAGAATCTGCAATCCACCGTAAGACGTCGGACACCTGAAATACTTCCCCGTTTAATATGCAGCCACTTCACTTAGCACATGGACTGGAAACAACTAGCCTGGAGACTGTTTCACGAATTAGCCCTAAAACTCCAAAATTATTAAGTTTCTTTTTATTTGCAGATTGACTCAACACTAAACGGGGGTTCATGTCTCAAACTGCTGCTTACAGTTAACACCACTCTCTTTTTTCACAGGAAGCAAAATCTGCCAAACAGCATCTGTTCCAGACCAGGGTAAGGGAAAGTTTTCCTCTTCATGAAATAAATGAGTATAATCACATCTACTACATTCATACTGACTTGATTCTTGGTTCACACACTGTGCATTATGAAATGATATGAAAAAGCAGCCAGCATAGACATGCAGGAGCACTAAAGCTTTCAGGGCCATGTGTTAACTAGGAACGACCACCAGAGGGAGACAAACAACAAGGTTAGAATACAGCACTGAGGCCCAGAAGTCAGGAAAAGTCTTTCCCCATAAACACATATACACCCCCTGTAAGTGCTTCCTATCTAATATTCACATAAGTCTGAAATGCAGGGATTGAAGCACCGACCTTCTGATTAGTAGCTGACCAACTCTACCTCCTGAGCCACAGCCACCCCAAAGAGTAAAACTGCAAGACCTCTAAGCAACTTAAAGCATTTGCCTGCTTAAGAAGCTGCCTTTCTTCCACACACCCACAAAAATCAACCTGCGCCCGTACTCACGCTCTTTAGACATGCCCACATCCAGGCACTTCTGCAGTCGACATGACTGACACCGGTTCCTCGTCACTTTGTTGATGACACAGACTTTGTCCCGGTGGCACGTGTACACCATGTTCTTCTGGATGCTCCTCCGAAAGAAACCCTGACAGAGAGAAACAGATGTTGAGAAAAAGGGTAACAGAAAGCGCTGTGAGCGTGTGCAGGAGCTGGAACTGGAATGAAAACTGCAGAATTATTTCAACTGTAACAAGTGTAATCCTGAAGTGACTCATTCAGCTGATGGGCTGCTGGGCGGAGGTCTAACAGAACATGAGTCTGACCACAAGCACATCAAAGCACACACACACACACACACACACACACACACACACACACACACACACACACACACACACACACAGCAATATCAAAGCAGACACTAATTGCACAGACAGATCCTTTGTGTGTCTCTACAGGATTAGATGAAGCCACGAGGCTTAGAGATCCTCGGGTGGCATAAAGGTCGTGACCTCTTTGCTGACACTTTCTGCAAATACTCCGAAGTCTCTTGCTCTATACGCTGCCATTTAAGTCGGCTTTCAAACTGTAGATGACGTTTTATGGTCCAGAAGGAGCACTGTGGCTTAGTGTGCATGTTTTCCAAACTCAAGTGCTTATGTTTCGCTGCCTACCTTGCAGCCTTCGCAGGCGCTGACTCCATAATGGTATCCTGATGATTTGTCCTGGCAGACAAAGCAGGGTTTGTAGATACGAGGTGGTGGAGGAGGTGAGGGAGGACTGGGGACAAGCAGGTCCTCCCCTGAGCTCGTGCTCTCGGTCTCTATGGCTGCAAAAGAGATTTACATGCAATCAGGCTACAATTTACAAAGAGCAAATAATCCTCATTTATGTCATCCTGGAGCTCTGCCTGTCTGAAAGGAGACTTTTCTTTAACCTTCAAGTGACTGAGTGGAGTCGTTTATGACACACATGTATTTATTAGTGCCGATGTGGCCTTTTTTGGACTGATTCTTATTCTTATATAGTGCTTTTCTACTCTCCTGGAGGACTCAAAGCGCTGTATACAACACGCCTCATTCACCTATACACACAAGCACTCTATGCTTTGTCAGTGCTTTAGCTAACATACACATTCATACTCTGATGTGTGCATCAGAGAGCAAGTGGGGGTTAGTATCTTGCTCAAGGATATTTGGCATGGAGACTGAGGGAGCCAGGAATCAAACCACCTTCTGATCTGCAGATGACCTGCTCTACCTCCTGAGCTACAGCCACCCCGTCCATCATCCATCAGTGTTTTTCATCCAATGTTCCTTGTCTGGGTTCAGATCACAGGGGTACCAGTCTCAGCTGAGCAGCCCAAACTTCCCTCTCCTTGGTCACGTCTTCCAGCTCATCCAGGGCTGGGGGCACACTGAGTTGTTCCCAAACTGGCCAACATATATACTCCCTCCTGGGTCTGATCCGGGACCTCCTCCCAGTAGGTTTTGCTCGGAACACCTCGCCTACAAGGTGTCCAAAAGGCATCCTAGTCAGACGCCTAATTCAACTCAACCAGCTTCCTCTCGAATGACCGAGCTCCTCACGCTATCTCTAAGAGCACAGCCACCCTTTGAAGGAAACTTCTCGTTCTTTTGGGGATTCCCCAGAGCTCAGGCTAAAAACTACTCACCTGGGATAGTAACTCATCCCTCACCTGGTTCCTTTTTGGACACTCAAAAATACATCGTCAAGTACAATCAGGCTATGAAAGCAAGTGAGGAGGAGATATCACTGGAGTACTCGCTAGTCATACTCTACCTGTGGATGGAAATTACTGATGCAGTGTTAAAGGAGGGCTTAAAGGTACGAAATAATATTTTATTTCAATGCGACAACATTGTGCATGCCCTGAACAGTTACAGGGATAAGTTCCCTCAGTTACTGGCTATCACTGTAGTCTTGCACTGTAATGCTGTTGTTGCTGCCACAACAGCAGCTGCTGCAATCACAGAAAACGTTTTGAGGTACATTCCTCACCCCTAAATGTGAGATAGTGAAAGTCCATGGGTATCTGGTTGGTGTGGGCAAACAAATAACGGAAAAAACAAAACAAACTAATATGGATATTTATTATAATTTATATTTAAGGGAACTTCTGAGATGATGTTAGCCGAGCAAACTCACAGTAATCAGCTCAACCATCCAGCACCGGACACACTTGGCCCGACAAAGCTGGATCACATCAGCCTGCTGATCAGAGTTGCTGTGTGTTAGCACTAAGTGCTGCTCTGCTCCTGAGTCTCTGTCAAAGCTGACGCCTTGTTTTGTTCAAAGGTAAACTTCAACGGTGATTTACTTTGGAGGTCTCGGCCCTTCAGATTAACAAACCCTACTCCCTCTCCCACTTTGCCTCCTCTGACCTAACACATTCTCTCTCTCTCTCTCTCTCTCTCTCTCTCTCGCACGCACACACACACACACACACACACACACACACACACACACACGCACACACACACACACACACACACACACACACACACACACACACACACACGTCTACCCTCCCCCTTTAGTAGCCATACCAGACATTCCTCTATGGAGGAGATTCAACTCCCCTCTACTCTGCTGTGCTTCTGTTTACACAGAGAGAAACGCAGAGATCCTCCTCCTCTGCCGCATCATACCATTCCTCCATCTTCTCCTCACTTCATCTTTCCTCTATTTGCCTTTGCTCTCTTCTCACTGACACTCTAGCCATGCATTCCCTGAAGCACCGTCTGACCTCTTTTAAACTTCTCACTCAGACCCGCCTCTCGCCATGCGTTCCCTCCCCTCTGCTTACCAAGTGCCTCTTTCTCTGTTTTCATCTTTGTGTTTGTTAATCTCTTCCTATTGCTTTCCACTTCTGCTTCAGTGTGTCGGACATGACGGCCACAGGCAGCAGTGTGTCCACGCACGCACACACACACACACACACACACACACACACACACACACACACACACACACACACACACACACACACACTGCAGCTGTGGCTCCAAACGAGGGCAAAGGTCTTTACTGTATAAGCGAGTAAGAGGGCATCTCCAAAGACGGGTCTCCAACTTGATTTAGGAACAGATGCTAGTGTTTTGATCAATTTTGAGCACATCTACAGTTATTCATTTGAAATAATTCTACAAAAAAGCAAACAAACAATAAGACAAAGATTTAAGTAAACAGATCTTTTTATGTCACAGTGTTTTGGGGGGTTGGATTTAAATTTAAAAAATAAACTTATTAAACATATTAAAGACTTTTAATTTCCTGAAATCAAAACTTTAGGAATTTTGGAACCAACAACTGGAGACAGCTGCTGTAAATGTTGGGCCAAGTTTCTCAAGAAGGGAAACTTCAGCATCTGGTGACCTCCATGGTTCCTGTCTTCACACACTTACTGACCGCAGAGGATTTTTAGCTAATTTTTGCAAAGAATAATCCCAATAATTACAACTAATCACAGTTTTTCCAGTCCTTTTAAGCCTGTGACTACAAGAGGCTTATAAAAAAGCTGAGAGGAAACTTGGACACAGTACCTTCAGTGAAGGTACTGTGTCCAAGTTTCCTCTCAGCTTTTTTATAAGCGTCATTTTGCCACCCATGTGCAAAAACTCAAGAGAACTCTTTCTAAAGACCCGATTGTATCAAACACTCTCAAGTTACTCTATAAAGAGGAGTGAAATGAGTTTTTCCTATCAGGCACATTGTTTGGGGATATGCGTGACTAGGATGGCCAGACGTGGAAAAGCTGCTGCCCTCACCCTCAGAGCTGTGGGTGCAAAGTAAGCTGTCCTAACCAGCAAACCTGCACGGCTTTGATGTAGAAAACGAACAGCAGAATGTACATGTCACAGAGAGCTGAAGAATAACCACTCGACCAGAGAGCAACCACATTCTGCACCAGCATGTGGACTTTAACCTACATGAAGACTGCTGCTGCCAGCGTTAGCCACACACGGCAATCTGATCTGGCATCTCGCATGCAATATGTCACCAAGTGCCTCGTTTCATTTTATAAACACTTTTTCTTTTTAGGAAACTCTGCACAACTGAG
Source organism: Rhamphochromis sp. 'chilingali' (assembly GCF_963969265.1). NCBI lineage: Eukaryota > Metazoa > Chordata > Actinopteri > Cichliformes > Cichlidae > Rhamphochromis > Rhamphochromis sp. 'chilingali'. The sequence goes on along the minus strand of NC_137942.1, from coordinate 31,521,799 downwards.
TCAATGACAGGTGCAGACAGGAAAATATATAGTAGCACCTCGGCAGACAGTCCTGCTTACCATAATATTTTATTCAGTTACAACGTTTCAGCCTGTGTGACCTTCGTCAGTGTTTCATAAACACTTTAAATATGATGTATTTAATAAGAAATGTGAATAAAGGCTTAAAATGGCACTCTGATATACATACAGTGTAAATTTGATTGTTTTGTTCTGTGACTTTTTAGTATCCATTCATTCAACCGATGTGAAAAATAATAAATGTTCAAATGAACTGCAAAATAGAATCAGGTGGCCCTCTCAAGTACAATCTGAAGTGAGGTTATGGCACTGTAACCACACATAGCACTACATTACAAATACTTTCATAAGTGATCATGACAGACAGACAAAAATCTTTCCATTGAGAAGCTATAAAGTACACTTTTTTTGTCTTTTACTTTTGAAATGATTCCTATAAATATGATGATTTAGTTTCCTTTAACGGTTGCTGCAAAAATAGATTGGTGGTTTCAGCTGTAGTGATTTGGGTGGAGTATCAGTATACATTTGGTTTGCTTTAAAAAGGCACAAACTAAAGTTGTACCTTTAAGGAAGAGAAAAGATCGTCTTTTAAAGCTCTATGGTCATGAGATAAGAGCTTTTGTCTCAATAAGATGAGAGGCCAGCTGGGCCGTGTGTTCGGTTTATCAGCCCTTTAGTTAGTCATCACCTCTTTTGTTTCTTATCAGGATCCTCTGGTTAAGTTTTTCCAACCTGAACCAGAACGTTAGCTTTACTGTCCCGATGCAGTACAGACGCACACAATGAAATGCTTTTCTAGCTGCACTGTGCACACATACGAAATAAAACTTTATCCAAAAGTTAGTTTAACACCTGCAGCTACCTAGTAAAGCCCATATTAATTTGAGCCTTGAGGTTTACTCAGGTCAACAAATGGTTAAACCCTTCAGAGTCTGGTGTGCTCAGCCAAACTGTGTCCTGGGGTCAGCTCACGACCAGCAGCAGCAGCATGAAATGTTAGCCAGTGCTGGGCTGAGCCGTTTCACCAATCTGATGTAAAATATTGTTAAATGGGAGCCCCAGGCAGTCATGGCATGGCGCCAGCAAGCCTCTGCTGAATAGAGAGTGTGATCTGCCAGCTTAGAGACCAGAAACACAGAGAGACGGCAACCAGGAAGTTCTTAAACTTGACTTTCATACCATCTTTATTACTTTTGAAGAATTTTCTTGGTTAGACACTAGCTCGTTTCACCTCTAATCGAGCAATATGGATGAAATTCCCCCATCATCTTGTTCCATATCACAATGATAACGAGCTGTACTGAAAAGCTCATTGCAGCTGGAATCAGCAGTGACGTGGCTTACACCAGCGGTCCCAAACCCCCGGGGCCACGGACCGGTACCGGTCTGTGAGTCGTTTGGTACCGAGCCGCGAGAGTTGAGGTTTGGGGTGAAATTCATGGTTTTCAGGGATTTCACCATTAACTTGTGTGTCTTATTTTGAAAGAAATATTTACGTGTTACTATAGCGACCAGAGAGCATTAAGGGGCAGAGAGGAGGATGTTATTCTAAATGTTGTTAATGCTAATAAAGTTACACAATTACACAGTGAATTCGCGTTTATTATTATATTTACAAAATACAACAGTTTTTGTCTTGGTCCTGTCATTTTATTTTGTTGTATTTATCCGTCACACCTTAAAGGCCGGTGAAAATATTGTCTCACATTGTCTGACCGGTCCGTGGTGCAAAAAAGGTTGGGGACCGCTGGCTTACACGATTGTCTAACAAGTGAACGCTCCCTGGTTTGATTCCTGAATGAGAGACAAACCAAACATGCAGAACTACCTGCTGTAAGCCTGCAGCTGAAAGTACTGCACTGAATGGGATGACGATGTTCGTGTTTGGCTTATTACATTGTGTAATAATGATTAAATCAAGTTATTTCATAACTATCAACAATCCTGTAAATCCAGTATTGCCAAAAAGCAGTGACTACACAATGATGTGCTCACTCTGACCTAATAACATAACGCAACCACAAGGACAGCTTGTATTACACACACTTGCCACATTGAACTATAAAAGGCCTTATGGTTGAATTTTATGCCTAAGATTCATATTTCAAAGTTTGTTAAACTGATTTTATGCTGCATTTATTTATTTATTTATTTATTTTTTAATGTAAATAACAGACCAAAAGACAGACTGACCAATCAGAACGCTGCATTTGGCAACAAGTGCATTTGTAGCTTGCGGTACGCTCAGCGGTATTGAACATATCCCGGTCAATCGGATCTCTGACATGATCTATTTGGCTCCTCAAATGTGGCCCCAACTCTGCCAACAAGAGCTCAAACTGTCCGACTGACATCCTGAAATATGTACGGAGGCTTGCACAGTGCACTACTTTCAGGCGTAACAGCACTAACAGCTTCTTCTCTGCTGGCTCTGTGAATGAACTCTTGCTCCAATGTCTTGCACTGCAGCTGAGAGTGACAGTCGTTGTTCTGCTCTGCAGCCAATGAGCTGTGGCAGCACGTCAACCAGTTCTCCTCTTTCTGCAGATCCAGGTTAGAGTAACACAGCTCGCAGTAGTTCTCCAGAGCGGAACAAGGACTTCTGTCTCCAGCTGTAGTCCAATGTAATGAAGCTCAACTATGTCCTTCAAGAGACCCTCTGCAAGGATCCAGCTGTGGATCGCCACAACAGAAACTTAGCCCACTGAGTTGGCAGTCAACATTTTCTCAGAAAAACAAAAAATAGAAATAAATGAATAAATGAAAGCTTATCTAGTTTACATTTTTAAAACTTACTCAACAGTTTGCAATGACTAAATTTCAGCAAGTGACAATCTTTCGGCATGAAATGCAATCAAGGCATTTGGAAACTATACAAGTCAAAGTTTCTACCGCCAACATTTTGGCCTCGACTGTAGTCGCAGCTCCAAAGCACTGACCTTCAGGCTTAAAAATGCAGAGTCCAAAATCAGTAGCCGTGTCCATCTTTGACATACAGTCAGTGGATATGAGCGATAATTAGCATGTTACGAATATGAAACAACAAAGTGTTTGTGTGGCTGGTTTACATTTCATTCTTTCTCATGCATCCAGTGATGAGACCAGGACATGAAGATGTGAACTGTACACCAAGATTTTGTATAGCAGAGGACTGTGTCTCAAGCAAATCAATTAATAAGTAGGTTTCCATGACTACTCTTTAACATTTGTATGATAGGATACACACCGACACACAGGAATACAAAAAACACCTTTTTTTTCTTTTCTCTTTTTTTGCACACTTCAGTTAAACTTGGCCAGCATACCCTTGCATTCCCAGACAAACTGTGAATGTGACTGTGTGTGTGTGCGCGTGTGTGTGCATCACTGCCTCCAACAGACAGAAAGAGAGGTCATCCAGTGCAGAGAAATGATGACTGGGCAGCTGACACAGGAAAGAAAGAGTTAGATAGAAGGAGGAATAAAGGGAGGGGGAGATGTAGGTCACTTCCCAATTGTCAGTGAGTCATTGCTCTGGATCACACCCAACAAACATTCAAGAAGAGGGACACACACACACACACACACACACACACACACACACACACACACACACACACACACACACACACACACACACACACACACACAGCTTCTGTGTTGTTGCTGAATATGTGTGCCTGGGTCTGTGTATAGCCTTTGGCCTTTGAACTTGTTTGACACTCTTCATTCCAGTCATGCAAAGACACACACACACACACACACACACGCACACACACACACACACACACACGCACACACACACAGGGCAACCATCCCCATCTTTACAGCCTGGATTTACGAGCGCTCCTCTCTTGTTCCTATATGCCCCCCCTCCCCTCTCACCAGCTAACCAGAGTCCACTTTGCACTTTTCCTCTTTATTGCTTTTACTCAGTTGTGCAAGCTGTGACATCACTGCAGCATCACCACAGGGTTACAGTCTGACTCTCAGGCTTAGTGCTTCAGCCATGTCACAGTGGGGTGGGGCAACACTGTCGAATCATATCAATGAAGTTATGTATTTATATATTCTCGTGTTAGTCCTGTGACACATGCGCAGCCCATCCCGAGTGAATGCGACCTTTAGCAGGCTTTAACAACCCTCCCACAACTGGGATGCACCAGTTGTGAAATTCTAGGTAAATAACAGTGTTTCAAATCAACAATTTGCATTAGTAGATACCGAGATTTTATTTCTAGTTGTTGTTGCTATTTACTTGCCAATCTGTTTCGATTACCTGACCCATTTGCGGTCAATATTCGGCCAACAGCTGATGTCTCTACAGTTTGAGTTTGTTTTTGTCCCCCTTTTTGTACCAGGGAGGAAGTGAAAGCAGCAGCGCTATTAATATCAAACATCACTGAACATTTAGCCAGTGCAAAACGGAGGTGACACAACAGATGAATACAGGCCACTGTAAATCACATCTAATTCCCTGAGATCAGTCAGCAGGGCACATAATGGCTGAAACTGATATTCTGCATACATATCATACCTCATCGAAGCATCAAAGTGTCTGGATGGTAAATTTATGCACCTTATATGGTAAGGAGCAAAGATTATTCCACAACTGAGGCCAAACAGTGCGCCATCACCTCCCCCGATTACTTCTTAAAGCAAAATTCTTATGCATACTATGTATGTGTGTGTACATATATATACACACATGTATGTATATATTATACACACATGTGTGTATATATATATATATATATATATATATATATATATATATATATATATATATATATATATATATATACATATACACACACACACACTGATAGCTTAGGGTGAGAGGCAGGGTACACCCTGGACAGGTCGCGGGTCTGTCACAGGGCTAACACACACAGAGACAATCATGCACACTCACATCTCATACATGTGTGGTTTTGCCATTATGCACCAAAATGACGCCGTCATCATGATACTCAAACTCAGAGGATAGCCATTATCATAAACTGGAATATTCTTTATCAGTCATTCATATCTTTACAGTTTAGACACACCGAGGTTAACTGGCTGATGGCACCATGGACGCAAATATCAACGGGCAACAACGTCACGTAATGATGTCAGTTACCATGGTTTGTCTGTTGTGTCAGATCAATGTAGCGATTTTGTGACAATGGGCTGAAAGACTTTAAATCACTAAAGACTTTTAACTTCAATAACAAAGATTTTGTCCTGGGCTGAAAAGGGAAAAAAACAATATAATCAAAATGAACAAATAATACCAATAAAAGATGCCTACGGGCCTTAGTTGTTACCGAAAACATTAATCCCAGTTTTATTTACAATCTGCGTTTGTTTCAGTTTCAAGTGTGTGTGTCCAATAGTTCATTGGTAACTAAATAAATAAATGTACGATTATATGAACACTTTATAGAATTGTAAGTTTATAATATGGACACTTGCGACAAACCACAATTTTAATCGGTAGATTAAGCGCATTCTTAATTCATAACTCAAAGTTTGGCTTAAAAAAAATGTCTGAAAGTGGTGAAAAGGTACTGATCAAAATTAGCTAAAGCCCAAGATGACACACAGCATGTGTCAATTACAATTGAAAAAGAGGAAACGCGATGACAAAGTGAAACAGCTGGGACCAGTTTATGTCTTTATATTTTTGTCCAAACCCTCCTGACACACAGGTGACAGCTGTGACCAAAAGCTCACAAAAGCTGTAAAGACTTTAAAGCACGTTATTAATTAAGGACACTGGCTAAGAAAAGCTAAATGGTGTAGCTGTGTCCTCACTTCTCATTCAGCAGGCTAAAAACAAACCGTGGCAGCTCGAAGAGGATGCTGGCATGTGTCCCAGCTGGCCTCAGCTAACGGATGTACTCATTCCCTTCAGCTGACAAGAATACTCCAGCATGAGCGCTGGATTATCCTGCACTCCCCTGGTACTTGTTTTAACTCATTTAAGTACTACTACAGATCTATGGCCGATGATGCAGCGCTCTGTGTAAAACTCCAACATGACAAATAATCTTTGTCTCACTCACAGTGGCTGGATCCGCTCCAGTGCCTGCCGGTCAGCAGAGACCCTCCAAAGGGGCGCTGGAGTCCTCCTACAACGGACAAGAGTCCCTTCTCCGGCCCGAGCCCCGGGGGTCTGTGGTAGTAGTCCATGCTTAGAAAAGAGCCCGTGCTTGGGCTGCTGGGGCTTGGGCTTAAACCCACAACATCCACGCTTTCGTACATCTCCGAGAGGCGGGAGTCGGGATGTGGTCTCTGTGTGGTAAATAGAGGGAGGGGGGGAGAAGATCAAAGCGTCCTGGACGGCGATGAGAGAAAGAGGAGCGGAGGGAAGGAAGAGTTCACATCTTCATAACAGACTGATAGGAGCCAGAGGAGGAGGAGGATTCCCGGTGACCTTTCAGGCTTCGGACAAACGTAGTTAACAGTCAAACTTTGCCGTCTTTTGTGATGTTATTCATGTATTCTTTTGTGTTTCTTTCACAAATTAAACATCGCTACAGTCCAAATGCTACAAGTGCTAACAACCCAAGTGCCGCTGCTACCTCGAAGCCCTGAAAAGACGAAAAGACTAAAAGCCAGGGGAGAGAAACACTGTCGCTCCAGTCGCCTCTCGCACCGTCACACAGTCGTGTGTCATGTTTTACTTCATAGTGAGTGTGGGCTGCCGCCTGCGTCCGCTGATCCACAGCTCCTATTAGGCTAAATATATCGTGTCATACAACTTGCCCCTGAAGCCACCCAGGTGAAGTCTTTTTCACCGACATTGTGCTCCGTAATGTCACAGCCAGTACACTCTGTCCTGAAATCCACGCACGCTGTCAATGAATGTAACCAAAGCCTTAAAGTAAATCGGTCCGGTCGGTTGGTGCGTCGCTCGTTCCGGTTTAGAGAGTGCACGCATTAAAAGCAAAAATACGCAAAAAAACGAAAAAAAAGCCCAGAGCCGACACATTAATTCTGCAAATGTGAGCGGTGTGGGACTTTGAAGTTGCTGCTGTATATGCAAAGAGCAGAATATCCAGAGGTGAGGAAAGCTGGAGAGATAATCCGAGGCAGTCAGGAGCGCTGCTTGTTGCTAGTAGCTGAGGTCCAGCAGCGGTACACGAGTGTCCTGTGGTAACCCCCACTCTGTACCCGACGGCCTCTCTCTCTCCCCCCACCCTCTCTCTCTCTCCTCTCTCTCTCGCTCTCTTTCTGGTTGGTGAGAGACACCAGCTGCGCACGAGCTCCCCCTACTTGTCATGCGCGAGCCTCCAAATAAAACCTACCTGCTTTGTTCCACCAGGAGGAGGGTATAGAGTTAAAGGAAATGATCTTAATCGTGGCTTCCCTTGCCCCCATATAAGGGCTTTCGGAGATTTGCCTGTCCCATAACAGTTTGGTAATGGAGTAAATTTAAACAGTACATTTTAATCACTGAACAATTCACTTGCAGCAGTTTGGCCCACTGCCATTCCCCAACTTCCCTTTACTAGATTATCTTAAAACAAATGAGTGTGTGAGAAAGACCTCTTTTCTACCACTCGGTTATTCTAGCTTTGTATATTCCAATTTTTAAATTAAGTTTTATCCTTTTTTTTTTTAAATTCATTTAAGTTTCAATGAGTTTCCATAATGGATTTTCTCATTTCAGTTTAGATTTTATTATTTGAAAAAGTTTCAGTGTTTGAATCTTTTTAGTAACTTCTCTATGGAGGGCATGTATCAGAGCCAATACTTAGTTTTGAGATGCAGTTTACATTTTGTGATAGTTTAAGTTTCTACTTGCACAACATTTTCAGCTATAATATATATTTCACTTTTTATTCCAAGAGAATTGTCAGATAAACTAATGTTCTACATCCAAAGTGTATTTACTCAGGCTCAACAAATGAGGGGACAAGGAATCATGTAAGCTCCATTTTAACGGAATTCAGTATCAAGATACTGTAAAATCTGCTGTAAGTATTCAGCATAATCAAATGTTGACCAACTGCTGCACAGCAAGTAACTGAGAGGCCATTAAAGCACTATAGTAAAAATGAAAAATCATTGTAAAAAACAAACAAACATCTTTTTTCAAAGATACACTTGGGCAAGTCTTGGATATAGCTGTGTTTTGCACCAAATCCTAACCTGAAAAGGGTAAGCAGGGGTGCTGTGTTTTCAGTGGGGAGGTGCTGTTATCAGGTAGGTGACTAGATCTGTTGAGGGATGCCGTTCCAGAGTTTAGGAGCTACAACTGAGAAAGCCTGTCCGGTCTGGAACAACAGGCACTAAAACCTGCTGGTCAACTGACGCAAGCGAGCAGTGTGGGACCATAAACTATAAATGCTCTGTGTGCACTAAACTTTTATTTTACACTGTTCAAATATTTGATGCCTATGTTCTGAGCTATAATCCATTTTTGTAGGGTTATGAGAAGGCTTCGACAGTGACATCAACAAATATAGAAAACAGCTGACAAAAAAATATGCTTTCATAAATGCTGGATTTAATTGAGCGCGCACACCTACATTAAACCTTAATGTTAAGCCTCTGTCTATCCATTATTCTGTCAACTTACATTTGCAGTATCTGTCAGCAGAAAAGCAGAACAGCAGCTGCTAACCATCACAAAAAACAACAAGGTTAATAAATAAAATGTTTTATGCTATTTGACTCAGAAAAATACATTTAACACAAATCTCAACTACAATATTAAATTATTGTGTAAGGACTTGAGCATATCACGTTTTTACATTATAAATGGCAACAAATACATAAAAAATAAATAAATACTGTCAAGAATAAAGAGTCTATGTGCTGAATATACAGAAAAATATGAAGTAGTTGCTTAAAAGCAACTTCATAAAGATAAAGAGCAGTAAATGGACTTTTGGACTGTGTAGGAGGTAATGACAGATGGTGCTGTGACAAGGATACTGGAAAAAGTTTGGACACGCCTTCTCATTTAACGGTTTTTCTTTATTTTTACTACTTTCTTCATTGTAGATAGATACTGAACATGTCAAATATATGAAGCAAGATTTATGGAATTATGTAGCAAAGAATAAATAAAAAAATAACTCTAAATATGTTTTATATTCTAGATTCCTGAAAGTAGCCACACTTTGCTTTGTTGACAGTACTGCAAACCCTTGGCCTTTTCTCAGTGAGTTTCATCATGTAGTTGTCACAGTACTGGGTACAGTACTGGGTTTGAGACCCAGTAGGTGTAATTCTAGTTAAAGGTATAGTCTTGAATTTGTTGTTCTTCATGGTTTTGGTTCTCTTTATTGTTTTTCTGCTGGTGTTATATTCTTGGTTCCTAGGCTTTAGGTTTCTGTTACTTTGTTACTTTCTAATCACGCTTGTCTCCATGTACCCTCTGTCTCCTCAGTTAGTTGTGTCTCCATGTCTCAGTGTCAAGTCGGCGGCTTTGTAAATGTCTCTTAGTTCCTGTTTTACTTTGAAAGTCTTGTGTCCCGTACTTATTGTTTGCAGTTTTGCTTCCTCCACATCTCGTTATGTGTGATTTCTCCCAGCTATGTTTTCCTCCTGTGTCTCATTCCCTCATTATCCCTTTGTGTATTTAAGCCCTGTGTTTTCCTCTGTCTGTTGTCATGTTGTATCCTCTTTGCTGTGTGTTTCTTCCGTGCTCCTAATAATGTCCTAGTTCCAGTTTAGTTTCCTAGTTTGAGTTCTGTGTTCTTGAGGTTTTTATATGGTTATACAGCAATAAAGCTACCTCCTTAAGTTCATCCATCTGTATCTGTGAGTGCGGCTTTTGGGACCTCATCCTGCCTGCCACAGCATTACATGACAAAAGTTACCTGAAATGATTTCACTTCACAGCTGTGCACTGTCAGGGTTCATTTGTGGAATTTCTTGCCTTCTTAATGGGGTTGAGACCATCAGTTGTGTTGGACAGAAGTCAGGTTGGTACACATTTGAAAGCTGTTAGAATTCATATTATGGCAAGATGCTAAGTAAAGAAAAACGACACTCCATTGTTACTTTAAGAATTGAAGGTCAGTCAGTCTGGAAAATTGCAAAAACTTTGAATGTGTCCTGAGTGCAGTTGCAAAAACCATCAAGCGCTACAATGAAACTGGATCACATGAAGACCGCCCCAGGAAAGACCAAGAGTCACCTCTGCTACTGAGGATAAATTCGTCCAAGTCAACAGCCTCAGAAACCTTAAGTTAACAGAACCTTAGATTAGAGCCCAGATAAATGCCACACAGAGTTCCAGTAGCAGAAATATCTCTACAACAGCTGCTCAGAGGAGACGGTATGAATCAGACCTATATGTCGAATAGCTGTTAAGAAACCACAACTAAGAAAAAGCAACAATCAGAAGAGATTTGTTTGGGCCGAGAAAAACATGGAATGAACATTAGACCAGTGGAAATCTGTTTTGGTCTGACGAGTCAAAATGTGGGATCTTTGGTTCCACCTGCCGTGTCTTTGTGCGACACAGAAAAGGTGAAAGGATGGTCTCTACATGCATGGTTCCCACCGTGGAGGTGTGATGGTTTTGGGGGTGCTTTGCTAGTGACACTGTTGGATGATTTATTCAAAATTGAAGACACACTGAACCAGCATGGCTACCACAGCATCCTGCAGCGGCATGCCATCTCATCCAGTTTGGGTTTAGTTGGACCATCATTTATTCTTCAACAGGACAATGATTCCAAACACATCTCCAGGCTGTGTAAGAACTTGTCATGGTCCTGAGTCTGAGGACTCAGTGTTTTGTGTTTCCTTATGCTTTTGTTCATTCCGAGTGTGTATTCTGTTGTTATTTTGCCATTTGTTAGGTTTCTGTTCTTTGTCTGCCTGCTCCCACTTCTCTGTGTTCCCTCTGTCTGTCCATGGTGTTATTGTGTCTGCTCATAAGTCTGCCTGTCAAGTTCAGTATCCTGTCTGGTTCTCTGTCTGTTAATTTCCTGTTTTATTCTGAAGGTTCATGTCTGATGTGAGTGTGTTCAGTTTACATTTCCCCTGTCCCGTCAGCTCTGATTTCTCCCTGCTGTGTTGCCCTCCTGTCTCTTATCCCCTGATTACTGGTGTGTGTGTGTATTTAAGCCCTGTGTGTTCTCCTGCCTGTTGCCGGTTCGTCTGTATTACTCCATGTAAGTCCGCGCTTTTCTGCATTCATCTGTGTCTCTCTGCGTTTTTGTATCCTCCGTCAGTCTGCGTCTCTCTGCCTTTCACCCCGTGTCCTGTGGATTTCTAGTTGCTCTTTAGTTTTCCCAGTTTAGGTTTCCGTTAGTTTGTCTCATTATTCGTTTTCTGTTCCTGCCACTGACACCTTGTAAATAAACTCCACTAATCTTTTCATACACTGCTTGCTCTTGGGTCCTTTTTCCAACTCCACACGGCTCGCCTCGGCAGCCGTGACAGAACTATTTGACCAAGAAAGAGAGTGATGGAGGCCTGGCCTCCACAGTCACTTGACCTAAACTCAATGGAAATAGTTTGGGACGAGATGGACCACAGAGTGAAAGCAAAAGAGCCAATAATTCAATTAGATTCAATTCAGTTTTTTATTTAATATAACGTCAAATCACAACAACAGTGGCCTCAAGGTGCTTTATATTGGACAGTAGATTGTACAATAACAGATACAGAGAAAAATCCAACAATCATATGACCCCCTATGAGCAAGCACTTTGGCGTCAGTGGGAAGGAAAAACTCCCTTTTAACAGGAAGAAACGTCCAGCAGAACCAGGCTCAGGGAGCGAAGTGCTCTAATAGGGTGATATGGTACTACAAGGTCATTAAGATAAGATGGGGCCTGATTATTTAAGACCTTGTATGTGAGGAGCAGGATTTTGAATTCAATTCTGGATTTAACAGGAAGCCAATGAAGGGAAGCCAAAACAGGAGAAATATGCTCTCTCTTTCTAGCCCCTGTCAGGACTCTTGCTGCAGCATTTTGGATTAGCTGAAGGCTTTTCAGCGAGTTTTTAGGACATCCTGATAATAATGAATTACAGTCGTCCAGCCTGGAAGTAATAAATGCATGAACTAGTTTTTCAGCATCACTCTGAGACAGGATATTTCTAATTTTAGAGATGTTGCACAAATGGAAGAAAGCAGTCTTACATATTTGTTTAATATGTGCATTGAAGGACATGTCCTGGTCAAAAATGACTCCAAGGTTCCTCACAGCATTACTGGAGGCCAAGGTAATGCCATCCAGAGGAAGAATCTGGTTAGATACCATATTTCTAAGATTTTCAGGGCTGAGTACAATAACCTCAGTTTGATCTGAATTAAGAAGCAGAAAGTTAGCGGCCATCCAGGTCTTTATGTCTTTAAGACATTCCTGCAGTTTAACTAATTGGTGTGTGTTATCTGGCTTCATGGACAGATAGAGCTGGGTGTCATCTGCATAGCAGTGAAAATGTATGCTATGTCTTCTAATGATGCTGCCTAAGGGAAGCATGTATAATGTAAACAGAATTGGTCCTAGCACTGAACCCTGTGGAACTCCATAATTAACCTCAGTGTGTGAAGAGGACTCTCCATTTACATGCACAAATTGGAGTCTATTAGATAGATATGATACAAACCACTGCAGTGCAGTACCTGTAATACCTACAGCATGTTCTAATCACTCTAATAGGATATTATGGTCAACAGTATCGAACGCTGCACTGAGGTCTAGCAGGACAAGCACAGAGATGAGTCCACTGTCAGAGGCCATAAGAAGATCATTTGTAACCTTCACTAAAGCTGTTTCTGTGCTGTGATGAGCTCTGAAACCTGACTGAAACTCTTCAAATAAACCTCTGCAGATGATCTGTTAGCTGTGTGACACTACTCTTTCAAGAATGTTTGATATGAAAGGAAGGTTGGAGATTGGCCTATAATTAGCTAAGACTGCTGGGTCTAGAGATGCTTTTTGAGTAAAGGTTTAACTACAGCCAGCTTGAAGGCCTGTGGTACATAGCTGATTATTAGAGATAGGTTGATCATATTTAAGATCGAAGAATTAATTAATGGCAGGACTTCTTTGAGCAGTTTTGTAGGAATAGGGTCTAAAAGACACGTTGATGGTTTGGAGGAAGTAATTATTGAAGTTAACTCAGAAAGATCAATTGGAGAAAAAGAGTCTAACTTAACACCAATGGTACTAAGAGTAGCTGTAGATAATATTACATCTGTGGGATGATTATTGGTAATTTTTTCTCTAATGATAAAAATGTTATTTGTGAAGAAGTTCATGAAGTCATTACTAGTTAATGTTAACGGCTCAACAGTATTCTGACTGTTTGTCAGCCTGGCTACAGTGCTGAAGAGAAACCTGGGGTTGTTCTTATTTTCTTCAGTGATGAATAGTAAGATGTTCTGGCTTTGCGGAGGGCTTTCTTATAAAGCAACAAACTATTTCTCCAGGCTAAATGATGATCCTTTAAATTTGTGACACGCCATTTCCTCTCCAGCTTATGAGTCATCTGCTTTAGGCTACGTGTTTGAGAATTATACTACGGAGTCAGGTACTTCTGATTTGAGACCTTAGTTTTCACAGGAGCTACAGTATCCAGAGTCGTACGTAGTGAGGAGGTAAAATTATTAACAAGATAATCGACCTCTGTTGGGGTAGCGTTCAGATAGCTGCTCTGCTCTATGTTGGTACAGGGCATTGAAGATGATAACAGTGGGTGGATTATATTCTTAAACTTAGTTACAGCGCTTTCAGAAAGACATCTACTGTGATGAAGTCTACTCTCCACCGCTGTGTAATAAATTATTGTCAATGTAAATGTTATCAGGAAATGATCAGACAGGAGAGGGTTTTCAGGAAACACTGTTAAATGTTCAGTTTCTATGCCATATGTTAAAACAAGATCTAGAGTGTGATTAAAGTGGTGGGTGGGTTCTTTTACATTTTGAGAGAAGCCAATTGAGTCTAATAACAGATTAAATGCCATGTTGAGGCTGTCATTTTTAGCATCTACATGGATGTTAAAATCACCCACAATAATTATTTTATCTGAGCTTTCAAATGAATTAAAAGTCTGTCTTGCTCTTTAGTTGATTAATAACAAGTGCTCAGGATCTCTGGGAACTCCTTCAACTCCATTTAAGGTGGAAGCTCATCCAGAGAATGCCAAGACACACCTTCTCATTTAATCTCTTCATGAGATAGTACTTGTAATCACTGTATTGCAATCTAGTCTGACAATTAACATCTAACAACCTAACAATTTCTGACAACAATTTGGCTGTCAGATGGCATTTGACAACCAAGAAACTAGAGCATAAATTTGCTACATTCAAGGACATCTGTACAAAGTTTGTAGTCCAGTTATCCAGTCTTCCTGGTACTGATTTCTGTGTGGACGAAATGTAGGATTATTTTGTCAGTTAAGGGTTCAGTAACTCAATTTTATAAGTAGATGTTATTAAAAGAATAATGGACTTTTTAAATATCTGAGCTTTTGCTAAAATCAAGCCGTGTGTGATTGTATTTCTGCACATGTAGGCTCATATTAGTAGTGGTCCATGCATTACACAGTCTTAACCACACACAGCCTGGGCCCTTTGCCTGTAGGTGAGTGTGTGTCCTTGCTGTGAGGCCTTGCTGCATTGATTGGCTCATGGTTAAAATATGAAAGGGGAATCACATCACATTTATTGTTACCGGTTAATCGATGCAGGGAGTTTGATCTATGGGAACCGCGAAGGCAGAGGTGAAGCGAGGTGAAAATGGGGATGGAAGAAAGGGTGGGTGGCTGAAAAGAGCAGGAGGAGGATGATGAGAATGAGGATGGGGGCTGATGGGTTAAATGTAAAGGCACCAACCGGAGAGAAACGAACAGGTGAAATGGCAGGTAATAATTTTCAGATAATTTAAGCGGATATTTTATTTTCTTGGAATCAGAAGTGGGAATAACATCATAAGCAGTGGAAGGAGACAGTTTGAAATGGACACATTGACCAGTAGCACCATTATTCACCCTAAAATATTACATGTTTTATTCTATCCATCTATCCATCCATCTTCTTCTGTTTATCTGGGGCTGGGTCGCGGGGGCAGCAGCCCAAGCAGAGAAGCCCACAGCTCCTTCTCCCCAGCCACCTCCTCCAGCTTATCCAGGGGAACACCAAGGCGTTCCCAGGCCAGCCGAGAGATATAATCTCTCCAGCGTGTCCTGGGTCAGCTCCGGGGCCTCCTCCCGGTGGTACATGCCTGGAACACCTCACCCAGGAGGCATCCTTGTCAGATGCCTGAACCACCTCAGCTGGCTCCTTTTCGATGTGGAGGAGTAGCGGCTCTACTCTGAGCCCCTCCCGGGTTGCTGAACCTCTCACCCTATCTCTAAGGGAGAGGCCAGTCACCCTTTGGAGGAAGCTCATTTCCACCTCTTGTATCCGCGATCTCGTTCTTTTGGTCACTACCCACAGCTCTTGGCCATAGGTGAGGGTAGGGACGTAGATCGACCGGTAAATTCAGAGCTTCACTTTTACACTCAGCTCTTCACCACGACGGACCCGTGCAGCGTCCGTATCACTGCGGCCGCAGCACCAATCCGTCTGTCGATCTCCGGCTCCCTTCTCCCATCACTCGCGAACAAGACCCCGTGATACTCCTCCACTTGGGGCAGGAACTCATCCCCGACCCGAAGTGGGCACTCCACCCTTTTCCGGCTGAGAACCATGGCCTCAGATTTGGAGGTGCTGATCCTCATTCCCGCTGCTTCACACTTGGCTGCGAACCGTTCCAGTGAGAGCTGGAGGCCCTCACCCGATGAAACCAACAGAACCACATCATCCGCGAAAAGCAGAGACGAGATTCTGAGGCCACTGAAGTGAAAGCCCTCTGCCACTTGGCTGCGCCTAGAAATCATTTCCATAAAAATTATGAATTCTGTTTTATTCTAAATGCATATAATATGTTCTCATTGAATCTACCCACCAGTGGTTGGTGTCTAATATGCTTTCTATTTCCATTTTTGGGCCTCTGTTGGTTCCACGTAAGCACTGACAGTCCCAATTCTAACAGCATAGATAATAACATAAAATATTTTCAGTTAGTTCACACGACTTAGTACATTTTGAATGTTCCTCAAATTAATCCTCAAATTTTGTGATAGATGTTTTAGTAGAATTGTAATTATGCTGGTTTTTTCAGGTTTGTTAGCATGCTGAACAAAAATGAACATGGTAAATATTATATCAGCTTTACATATTGGGAGCACTTAATAGAAATCTCCAGTACTTTGTGTTTAGTGCTGGAAAAAATTATTTGATTAAATTGCAAATATAATCCTCACGCTACTAGTGATGGGAATTTATACAAATTTAGCGATTCTAGTTCTATTATCGATATGTCACTTATCAGTTCTCTCATTGATTCTCATTGGCTCCATTTTGAGAGTCACCACCATCGCTAAGCAGCAATAAAGAAGCTACATTCATGCAAATGAACTGCATGCTGTGGGTCCAATGTTTGTGCATGTGTGTTGAGGTATTTCCCCTCTGCCGTGTTCAGTGTTGGAGTCATTATTACACATACAGTATTGCACACCTTTCTTAACAGTAATGCAGTACATCACTTAATTACTCTAAAAAAGTAATTTGTTACACTACTCATTACATTACTTTACATTATTTTCCTCCTCTGACATGTAAACTGAACTTAGCTGATTATAGCGGGAGTGCAAGAACCAACAAGGGGGATCGATACGCAGGCACACTAACAATTCAGAAGAACTGGACTACTGGGAACCAGTTTTCTACAAGAACTCAATTCCCATCCTCACAGCCTAGACACTAAACTTAACCTGTACAAATTTATAACCTGCACCCTCGAACCAGAAATTCCTAAATTCCTTTAAAGGTCTTTATTTATGTGAAAAGCAGTCTTAATCTTTTCCTGCTCTTAAAATGTTCTCTTAAAGATGATCAACTGATGGCGTCATACTGGGAGGATCAAGGGTCATGAGCTCTCGATAAGACTTCCAGAACTTTAATATTTTGCTTATAAATTGTGTCACCATGGCGCACAAAACAGGTCACTGACTAACGGACATTATGCCAGCTAAAAAAGATAAAATAGAGAACGCCGAGAAAAGACCTCCAAAGCCTAATTTACAACTTCGAAGCCAGGCCAGCCCGGAGGCTAACCTTGAAGCTATTAACAAAAGCATGGCTGAAGCTAACCCAAGCTACCCCTTCGATTATGATATCTTAACTGCAAAAATAACAGATGTGGTTGGTGTGATTGTAGAAGGGAAGATGGATGTTATTAAAAACAAAATTGACGCTATTCAGGCAACCCTTGACGGCAACACAAGACGCCTTGATGAAGCCGAAACCCGCATATCGAATGCGGAGGATATAATTGCCGACATGGAAGCCAGGCTAGAAAGTTAGATGTGCATGTTCTCGAACCGGCTGAAGCTCGAAGTAGAAGAGATAATCTCCGCATATTTGGTGTCAAGGAAGGTGTGGAAGGAGTGAATGCTATTACATATTTTGAAACGTGTCTTCTCCTGTGTTCTTGCAGGAGATTTCAATTGCACTTTAGACCCAAAAATGGATCAAAATCCACCACCCAAAAACTCAGTATCCAGAATGCGGGAAGCTATCAAGGGGATGTGTTCTGACTTGCACCTGGTAGATATATGGAGAACTCTCCATCCAGGTGAAAAAGATTATATTTTTTATTCAAATCCACATAATAGTTTCAGCTGTGTTGATTATTTCCTTGTCTCGAGGGAGGTCCTTGATAGAGTTAGTGTTTGTGATATAGGCATGCGCATACTGTCTGATCATGCAGATGTTCATTTAAATATCTCACCGCCTCAAGCTCACGCAACTCCATGTAATTGGCGATTAAATCCATCATTGTTAAATAATTCTATGTTTTGGACTTTTATAAAAGAACAAGTTGAACTTTTTTTACGGACAAATGATAATGAAAACACAAATCCTTCTACCCTCTGGGAGACAATGAAGGCATACTTACGTGGTGTTATAATTTCGTATTGTATAGCGAAAAAGAAAGAATCTTTAAAACAACAATTGGACCTAGAAAAAAATTTGCAAATTTAGAATACTCACTTAAAATAATTTTTTCACCTGACGTACTGAAAAAAACAGAAGCCACTAGATCAGCTCTGAATCAACTTCTGACTCAAAAAGCAGAGGCCAGTATATTTTATGGTGAGCATAGGCTGTTTGAGATGGCAGATAAGCCTGGGTGCCTATTGGCACGTCTGGCTGCTGGGAAACTAGAATCCCGTGCTATAATGTCATTAAAAGATGAAAGAAGGCAGTGTGGCGGACCACCAGGCGGCTCCACTCACACCCAAGTTGAAGGGAAGTGCTGGGGTGGAGATTTTGGCGCTTACTACATGTGAAGTTCTGAGAGTCAGTTAATAAAGTTGGAGTGAGACACTGAGACCTCTCCTGTCGTTATTACATACCTCCACATTGGTGACCCCTGTAGCGAACATGCTAAGGCTTGACGACGAAGCCAGCTCCGGCCTGGAAGCATCGGCTGCTGCCGGACCTTCACCTCCGCCGATGGCTGCGTTTGCTGTGGCGCTTAAATTGCCGGATTTTTGGCTTCACAATCCTCCTTCATAGTTCGTGCACGTAGAAGCTCAGTTTGCTCTTCGTGGAGTTTCAGCCGACGATACTAAATACCACCATGTGGTGGCCTCACTTGACCCGCTGTCAACCCGCCGCGTGATGACTCTCCTCCGGGACCCCCCAGCCCAAGGCAAGTATGCCGCCCTCAAGGCTCTGCTACTGCGGCGTTACTCCCTCTCTGATGCTGAGCGGGCCGAGAAACTCCTTTTCCTCGCGGACCTGGGCAACGGCACCGCTCTCGAGCATGCTTTCTCCGACAGCTGCCAGCTCTAGTGCATGCTGGCCTTGCCAACTCCCCGCTATTGTCCACGAAGGATTACCGCTCCCTTGCGGAAGAGGCGGATCGCATCCTCCTGGCTACCAGGACTTTCGGCGTCCAGGCGATTGTTCAGGACTCACCAGCGTTTTCCCCCGCCCCCTCACCGATGCTCCAGGGGCCCTCCGACTCGTCCACGGTGGCCGGAATCGCTGCACGGCGGCACCGCAGCACCGCGGCACTGCGGTGGCACCGCGGCAAGGGGCTTTGTTTTTATCACCAGCGTTTTGGAGCGAAGGCACGGCGCTGTCTTCCGCCTTGCAGTTTCCAGATCCAGGGAAACGGGCATGTCAGCGCTCTGTAGCAGCCGCGACCGCTGGCAACAAGGAAAGGCTGCTTTTCTTAGAGAAGAGCCTTCTTCCCCCGGCTGGCTCGGACAGGCTAGCTGAGGGCTGCGGGCCATTGCTAACAGCGGCTAAAGGCTCTCCCATCAAAACCTTCTGTGAAAGGTTGGTGACTGTTTGCTTTCACGACCGTGACTTTCAGTGGAACTTTGTTGTTGCTGCTAGCTCTGTGCCTATAATAGGCGCTGATTTTCTTTGTGCTCACGGACTGCTGGTTGATGTTGCTAACAGACATTTAATTGATGCTGTGTCATTTTCCTCATTACCCTGTTTGACTCGGGGTGCTCAGCCCGTGGTGCATGCTAACTCAGTAGATTCGGGTGACGTTTTTCAGTGTTTGCTTTCTGAGTTTCCCTCACTCACTGTCCCCACTTTCTCGAGCACGGTGACGAAGCATGGGGTGGAGCATTACATACAGTAACTACAGTAGGGCCCCCGGTGTTTGCACGCGCCGCCTCGACCCTGCCAAACTGGCTGTCGCTCGGGAAGAATTTGCCACCATGGAGCGTCTGGGCATCGTGCAGCGTTCGAATAGTGCCTGGGCTTCCCCATTACACATGGTGCCTAAATCTGATGGTCGGTGGCGACCTTGTGGGGATTTCCGCCATCTTAATAATGTCACAGAGAACGATCGTTATCCCATTCCCCACATCCAAGATTTTTCTGCCCATCTTGCGGGGACCTCGGTTTTTTCGAAGATCGATTTGGTACGGGGATATCACCAGGTTCCCGTGCGCGCGGAGGATGTCCCCAAAACCGCCATAATTACACCTTTCGGCCGTTTGGCCTGAAAGGTGCCGCCCAAACTTTCCAGCGGTTGATGGACTCGGTCTTGCGTGGGCTGCCCTTTGTTTTTGTATATCTTGATGATATACTGGTGGCCAGCAGCTCGAAGGAGCAGCACATGTTCCATCTGCGTCAGGTTTTTCAGCGTTTGGCGGAGCATGGACTGATTATTAATCCGTCTAAATGCCAGTTTGGGTTGCCCGTTCTCGATTTCCTTGGGCACCGTATTTCCGCCGAGGGTGCGGTTCCGTTGCCTGACAAAGTCCGAGCTGTTTCGGAATTTCCGCGTCCCACGAATGTTAAGGCACTGCAGGAATTTTTGGGGATGGTGAATTTTTACAACCGTTTTCTCCCCAGAGCGGCACATCTGCTGAAGCCCCTTTATGGGGCGTTAAAAGGTAAGAAAGCTAATGACTCCATTGACTGGTTTCCGGAAAGCATCCAAGCGTTTTCTGATGCTAAGTCAGCGTTAGCTAATGCTGCCCTTCTGGCCCACCCATCCCCCTCAGCGCCGATTGCGTTGACCACCGATGCATCGGACATAGCGGTAGGTGCGGTGCTGGAACAGCGAATCTCGGGTGTCTGGCAACCGCTCGCCTTTTTCAGCCGTACGCTGCGTGACAGCGAACGCAATTACAGAGTTTTTGACAGGGAGCTACTGGCACTCCACCTGGCGACTCGTCATTTCCGTTTTTTTCTCGAGGGTCGTCACTTTACCGCATACGTGGACCACAAACCCTTGACGTTTGCCATGTCCAAGGTTTCTGATCCATGGAGTGCACGCCAGCAGCGCCAGTTGGCAGCCATTTCTGAGTTTACCACGGACATTCGGCATGTGGCTGGTAAATCCAGTCATGTGGCTGACTGTTTGTCCCGTGCTCTGGTTTCTCCCGTCTTTCTCGGCATAGACTACTCCGCCATGGCTGCCGATCAGAGCAGTGACCCGGACATCCTCGCGCTTAAATCCACCCAGACGGGCCTCATACTAGAGGACAGACCCGTGCAGGACGGTGGTCCCCTCCTCGTCTGTGACGTTTCCACCGGCCGCCCCCGCCCAGTGGTTCCCGCTTCCTGGCATCGTCAAGTTTTTGACTCGGTACATGCTCTCTCTCATCCGGGGGTCCGGGCCTCTGTTAAACTGGTCAGCTCTAAATTTGTTTGGCCAGGCCTTCGCAAATCTGTTAGGGAATGGGCGTCGGCGTGCATTCCCTGCCAGCGTGCAAAGGTTCATAAACACACCAAGGCGCCCCTGGAGCCGTTCTTCATTCCCGGCAAACGTTTCGATCATGTGCATGTCGATCTGGTGGGTCCTCTGCCGCAGTCACAAGGTTTTACGCACCTTTTGACTGTTGTTGACCGGACCACCAGGTGGCCAGAGGCGGTTCCCCTGGCGTCCACTACCGCAGCAGTGGTGGCTAAGGCGTTTTTGTCAACCTGGGTCTTGCGTTTCGGCCCACCCGTGAACATTACGTCAGACAGAGGCCCCCAGTTCATTTCCGAGCTTTGGTCGGCCATGGCTGATGGACTGGGGGCTAAAGTCCACCGCACGACCGCATACAACCCGCAAGCTAATGGGATGTGTGAACGGTTCCACCGGTCGCTTAAGGCTGCTTTTCGCGCCTCCTTAAAGGATGGCAATTGGGTTGACCGCCTCCCGTGGGTTTTGCTTGGGCTGCACTCTGCGGTTAAGGAGGATCTCGGCGCTTCCCCAGCTGAGCTAGTGTTTGGCCAGCCCCTCCGCATGCCTGGAGAATTCTTGCCCGAAAATCCTCCTCCCTGCTTCGATCCATCAGTGCTATCTCTCAACCCGCTTTTGCACTCGCTTCGGGTTCCTGGTCCGGTGCACCATTGCGTGCCTGACACTTTTGTTCCAAAGACTTTAGAGACTGCTAAGTTTGTTTTTGTCAGGCACGATGCCCACAGGACACCGCTGCGGCCGCTGTATGACGGCCCATTCAGGGTTATTGAACCGGGCCAGAAACATTTTGTTTTGGATTTTGGGGGTCGAAGGGAGACTGTGTGTGTTGACAGACTTAAACCTGCACATGTTCTTCCGGACAGTAATGTCCGGAAGAACATGTGGGTGGCCCAGGCCCCTCGCCGTGGCCGCCCTCCTTCGATGGGGTTGACAGACTCTGGTTTTCCCCCCAGGACTACCCCCGGACCATCGGCGTTTGAGCCTCCTCCTGCCTTTCCTGCTCGCCTTCACCAGCCTCGTTCACAGGATGGACCTTCCTCTGCCTGTTCTCTCCCTCCCAGGTTCAGTCGTTCGGGTTGTTTGCTTAGGCCCAGGGTCCTGGACTGAATAGAGACCTAACTGTGTGTTCAAGGGGGGGTATGTGTGGCGGACCACCAGGTGGCTCCACTCACACCCAAGTTGAAGGGAAGTGCTGGGGTGGAGATTTTGGCGCTTACTACATGTGAAGTTCTGAGAGTCAGTTAATAAAGTTGGAGTGAGACACTGAGACCTCTCCTGTTGTTATTACATACCTCCACAGCAGAACCTTTATGAAAATAATAAGCTGGTTAAACTAATGGAAAATTTCTACAAACAATTATACACATCTGAAAATACACCACATTAAGTAATGCCCCAAAAGATTTTACATAAACTTAATTTACCAACTTTGTCTGAAGGCAATCGAGTTCTTCTTGGTGAACAAATAACACAAGAAGAAGTGCTGGCAGCAATTAAATCTCTTCAAGGAGGGAAAGCCCAGATGGCTTTGCTCCAGACTTCTATAAAGTCTTTCAGGATCAAGTAAACATGTATCTGCATTCTATTAAAAGGGGAAGTCTTCACAATACACTGTACTCTGCAAGCATATCACTATTCCATAAGAAGGACAAACCAGCTGATCAATGTGCTTCCTGCTGTCCAATTAGTTTAATAAATGTAGATAGCAAAATTTTGTCCAAAATACTGTCTAACAGACTAGAGAATTATATACCTAAGCTTATTAAGGCAGATCAGACGGGCTTTCTTAAGAACAGAGTATCATTTGCAAACATGAGAAAATTACTGAATATTATAAACACTCTAGTGTAACCAAAACTCAAGGACTTGTTGTGTCACTTGATGCGGAAAAGGCTTTTGATGCTTTTTATATGTTTGCTGCGATGAAGAATTTTGGCTTGGGCAGTGGCTTTATAGACATGGTCAGATTGTTATATGTCACACCAATAGCACGTGTTGTAGTTAATGGTATTAAATCCTCAGAATTTTGTTTACAGAGATCAACAAGACAGGGGGACCCGATTTCACCATTGATTTTTGCCGTAGCAATTGAACCACTGGCTGAGGCCATTAGGAATAATCAAAGTATATCTGGATACCAAATTCAAGGATCTGAATTCAAAATTTTACTGTACGCAGATGATGTTCTGTTGTTTGTCACCAATCCCCAGGATTCCATACCTTCTGTAATGTTTATTAAAGTAACCTTTGGATATTTGTACGGGTATAAGGTTAATATGAACAAAACTATTGCTATGCCACTGGAAAACTTGCCTATGACATGTAACATCCCATTTACCTGATCTGGTTCCGGATTTAAGTACTTGGGGATATGCGTTTCACCTAACATAAAAAGTATATTGAAACAGAATATAGACATAGTCCATAAAAGCGTGAAAAAAGATCTCTCTAGATGGATGGATCTCCCAGTCTCCTGGATGAGGAGAATAAATTTAATTAAAATGAATGTGTTGCCAGGGTTTTTTTATGTCATGGTTCCCGTGTCTGCCCGGCCAGCTCCACAAGGCCACATGTGTTTTGTGTACATTCTCCTCTCTCTTCCCTGCCAGGGCGGAGCTCACTGCAGGCTCCCGCCCTTGGCACACACCTGCATCTCGTCAGGCTCTGATTACGGGTTGGACTCTTAAGGCCGGGATGCAGACAGCCTCACCGCTGGATGATTATGCTAGACACGTTAGTGAACCTCTGCCTCGAATCCTTAAGCTTTGTAGACTTGCTGCGAGCTCTGTGTAACCTTATTTTCTCCTGTGCACAGTTTTCCCCGGATCCATGACTAACCTGTTATTTCAACTGCTGTAAAGAAGAAGAGCTAGCGTATTTGTGACTCCAATCCCAGACCTCCCTTTCGGACCTAGGACCCCCGTTTCCCTCACTGTATATATCTCCACCTGGTGATTGTGTAAATAAACGTTGTTTTCCCCTGAACTCTGCTCTGCGCCTGAGTCCTACTACACCGCATGAGATTATATCCTTTGCAAATGCTCCCGATAAGTCTTAACAAAACAATTGTAAGAGAAATTGAAAAAGACCTGTCAAGGTTTATTTGGAGGGGTAAGAAACCAACAGATTAAGCGTTACAGCTGCCCAAAGATAAAGGGGGTCTTGCCTTTCTTAACATTATGCTTTATAACTGGTCATGCCATAGTAGAGTCATACATGAATGGATCCACGCATATCTAAAAGAGACAGAGAATCCCCTTGAAGCCTGGACATGTTCGCCATTTAATCTCTTAAGTGAACTAGTGAGTAAATATACTAAAAAACATAACAAAGTAATGATTGATACTTATTTAAAAACATGGTGGGATATGAACAAATACACTGAAAGTAATCCGATACTGAGTTACCTAACACCTTTTACAAATAATCGGCACTTTACACCTGGAATGACAAGTGCAGTATTTCAGAGATGGCTTGCTGCTGGTTGGTGATTTGTTTATTGGGAATGTTTGTATGTCTTTTGAGCAGGTCCAAAAGAAATATGGTATACATCAAATGGATTTTTTTTGCATTTTTACAGGCCTGTCACTTAATTACTTCAAGTTTTGATACTTTACACAATACAGTGCAAGTAGTGGAAATTTCTTTTTACATTTAAATGCAGATAAAAGTACTATAAGACAGTTTTATAATACACTACAAGGCCATAACAAACACAATATTGGAAAACTTATCAGGAGTTGGGAGGGAGACCTCCAGTGTCATTGTGATGATCATGCCTGGAGTGAGTGCATACAATCTATGCATTCTTTATTTCTTAATAACAGATTTAAAGAAACACAATATAAATTTTTACTTAGACAGTATAGGACAGCGGTCCCCAACCTTTTTTGCGCCACGGACCGGTTTATGCCTGACAATATTTTCACGGACCGGCCTTTAAGGTGTCGCGGATAAGTCCAACAAAATAAAACTAGTACCGGCACCGAAAAAAAGAAGATTTATTCATAACACATGTGAAAAGACCAAGGAAAACCGAGTTAACGATAAAAACGATAACAAAATAACGCTGAAAACCGATAAAAACCCTGAAAACCATACATTTCACTCTCACTCTTCACTCTTCAACTCTCGCGGCCCGGTACCAAATGACTCACAGACCGGTCCGAAGCCCGGGGGTTGGGGACCGCTGGTATAGGACACCTACTTTTCTGAATAAACTTGATCCGAGTAGGCACAATGTGCTAAATGTACATCTGCGGTGGGGACCTACTTGCATTGTCTTTGGACTTGCTCAAAAATTAAAGGGTATACTTAAAAGCAGAATACAAAAAGATCCAGCTCAGTATTTATTGGGGCTGCCAACTCTGAACAAATTTCCAGATAAAAACAAATATAAACTATTATGTAAATTATTATTCTTGGCAAGAAAATGTATTGTTTTTAATTGGATCAATAAAAAACAACCAACATTAACTCTGTGGTATAAAGAAATCTTTAGAGCCTTACCAATGGAAAGACTGAGTGCAAAACTAAGCGGTAATGACGATATCTTTTTGGATATATGGCGCCCTTTAATGGATTACTTACCTGATGATCTGAGGGAAATTATACTGAGAGGGGCAGCCCCACTCCAATGGCAGGTTGGGTTTGTCAGAACAAATGTGTAAAAGGGTTGTAGATCTAATTATTACTATCTACCATATTGTATTAGTTTTATATGTCTACACAAAGAACCATGGAATTCTGCTCTGTATCAGGAGCCAAACTAACAGTTTAAGAATGACTAAACTCAGCAATTTTGTGACAGGCCTGACACACTGCTCTTCTCCCTCCGTTTTCCATTCTGTCTCTCTCTTTCTACCACACACACACACATCTCTAACTGCAGCATGTCTTCCATATGAATCCACCGTTGACCTCAAGCTTTCTCTCCCTTCCTTTATATGCCACCTTATTCAAGCAACAGCTAAGACAAGGAAATGCACAAATGAGTAGCAGCCAGGGTGACAATGAAACAGTAAAGAATGCACTTTTGTCAAAGTTTCACAGTGAACTGAAAACATGCTTTAAAAAAGTCAATTTTCTTTGATTTCTCTTATGATTAAAAGAAACAAAGAAACCAAAACCAAAAATCAACCAATCCCGCTAAGAAATATTCTGCATGCATAAGCAGCGTGAGCTCCATTTTTATTTTTGCCTGCAGTTATCTTCTCATAAAAACAATTTTACAGGCACTGCTTACATGCTGGCAGGTATGTGCCTCAATAAAAGGCTTTTGTTTGCAAATTGCACAAAATACATTTTTTGCAACTACACAGAGGGCACTGTACTGCTGCAAATGTGGAGACTGTGTGCCCTGTGAAAACCATTCGCTGGCTTTAAAATTTGGTCATAATGGAAGAGCAAGTGTAGATGTTGTAATAAATTACTTCACACCGTTTTTAAGGCAAAATTGTATTTTATTTTATGTACACTGGGAATAATAACCCTAACTGGGAAATAAAAATTAGACTCAAGCCCACTGTTACATTGATTTCAATGGCTCCTTCTTTTGTAAAACACAGATCAGATTAAATGGGGTCCTATTGTGGTCATTTTCAAATCCATATTTTTAATTATAGAACTCAATTAGAATAGTTTGGCATGACTAGTACTTCCCAGTAACGCTTATTTATTTTTATGACAGGCCATCATTTATCCTCTGTCTGGAACAAGCCCTTCCCCTTGCTTTTAAGTCAACCTTCTCCTGACTGCCTGCTTCTTATAACAGAATATTTGAAAAGCACATGACAAGGGGTGGCTGTAGCTCAGCAGGCAGAGCAGGGAATCTGCTAGTCAGGTTGATGGTTTGATCCCTGGCTGTGCCAGTCTGTATGCCAATTAGCCCTGAATGGGCAAGATATTGACCCCATATACAGTAGGAACCGTATCTGTTTTTCAAAGGAGTGTAGTCATAGTTCCCTTTAATAATGAATTAGTCTGAAATGTCCTTATAAGTAGCTTCCGTAAGTGTGAGATCCAGAACATGTTGTTCCTGTCAGCAGGTAACAGGACCTGGGCCCTCCACGGATTATTTGCCACAAATCTTAAAGGCTGACAGACTCGTGTCAGTCAAAATTGGTGTTTTATTGCGACTCAGCCTTAAGGCACAAAGGTAGTGAGAGCATTTACTATATGATACAAAATTAATACAGGTCATAGGAAAACTTGTCAGTCCATTGGAAAGCATGAATGGCTTCTTGACAGCCAACAGCCAACCATTTGTGTTAAATCATCTTTAAACAGCACATGGATAACATTTCATAAGGACCAGAATTTCAAATACTTTTCATATACTGTAGATTGTTTTTCGGCCTTCCAATTTTCTTTGTCCTCCCTTCTCCAGTTTCCTTATATTTTTAGGGAAATTTCGAGATATTATGTTTTTGTAACAAGCTGTAAGAAATTGCCTAAAGATGTCATTTGAAAGTGGCTCTTTGCTAAGTTGACACTAATGTTGCAGGTCTGAAACATCAGTAGACCTACTGCTTGTCGCACACAGCTGTCAGATTCTTTCCTTTGACCTTAACAAACACCTGTAGCATCACACAGCAAGAAAAAAAATGATTAGTGTGTCTTTAAATTGAGAGTAATTTACATGTGCGCATGTGGCACATCAGTGATAACCTCATTAGCACTGACTTGTTCACAATCTGATGATAAATAGTGATGGATGTTTCTGTCGTTCCACATACTCCAGGTTTCTAACTGTTACAACAGGTTGGTAACAAAGGAACCTTTCTTTGGAGGAATCTTGAGCACCACCACAGCTGCCATGACATTTATCAACATAAGCCTATTGTTACATATAAAATAACATTTCAGTGGTTTGATTGTGTTATGGAACTGAAGCTGGACTGGGAGGTTTGAACTGAAAAAAAAGCTGGTGAAAAGAATTATTAGAAAAGGTGAATATTGTGTGGATGGGAGGAGAGGAGGACAGGATCAGAGATCAAAGGCAGGATCCTGCTGATAGTAACTGTCTCTCCTCCATTATTCATCAGACAGCTGTGCTGTAAGTAGGTTAAACTTTGAGAAAGCAAGAGAGGGGGAAAGATGAAGCTGTCGACTAGCTGGAGCACAGGAGGAACGAGAACATTAAAGAGGAAATAAATGAAATGAATGGTTGATATGGAAGAAAAATAACTGAAAATGAGAGAAACTGGACGCCGTGGTGTTAAAAAACACACTGAGAAATGGCTTTAAAAGGGCAGAAGAGAGAAAAAGCAGAAAATAAGGGAAGAGAAAGCAAATGAACGAAATTAAACTGCACTGTTATTCACTGTGCCTGGGGCAACCAGACAAACAAAAAAAGTGCATACACATGCATGTAAAGCAGGATTGTTACATGACATCATCATTTAAAGTACACAGTTAATGATGCGAAATGTGCAGGAAGCATAAAAGCTCAATTTTAAGATGTTGTTGGTTGTATTATGGAAGCTGGGCTGTGGACTGAGCCGAGTGCTTACCAACATATTTCAGAGTATCTTTCTGTCTTCTTTGATATTGGGGCTTTTTGGATAAGCTGAACAAGCTGTGGCACGGTAGAGGAATGGCTAACACTGTTGCCTAGCAAACAGGTTCTGGTTTTGAACCTTTGGGTCAGCTGGGATCTTTCTGTGTGGAGTTTGCATTTTGTGTGCCTGCATGGTTGGCTTCCTCCCAAAGACATGCACATTAGATTAATTGATGAATCTGGGGCTAGCAGTGTGGAGTCAGTGAGAGGACAAAAGAAGAACAAGTCCTCCAGTCCAAACGACAATATCAAGCTTTTGTTGCTTCCCTCAAATACAACAAATTCAATTCAATTCAATTCAATTTCAATTCAATTCAATTTTATTTATATAGCGCCAAATCACAACAAAAGTCATGATTCAATGCAGAGAGGTCTATTAACACATAGTGAGTGAGAAAGGTGACTGGAAAGGAAAAACTCAATGCATCATGGGAATCCCCCGGCAGCCTACGTCTATTGCAACATAACTAAGGGAGGATTCAGGGTCACCTGGTCCAGCCCTAACTATATGCTTTAGCAAAAAGGAAAGTTTTAAGCCTAATCTTGAAAGTAGAGATAGTGTCTGTCTCCTGAATCCAAACTGGAAGCTGGTTCCACAGAAGAGGGGCCTGAAAACTGAAGGCTCTGCCTCCCATTCTACTTTTAAATACTCTAGGAACAACAAGTAGGCCTGCAGAGCGAGAGCGAAGTGCTCTAATAGGGTGATATGGTACTACAAGGTCATTAAGATAAGATGGGGCCTGATTATTTAAGACCTTGTATGTGAGGAGCAGGATTTTGAATTCAATTCTGGATTTAACAGGAAGCCAAAACATGAGAAATCTGCTCTCTCTTTCTAGTCCCTGTCAGGACTCTTGCTGCAGCATTTTGGATTAGCTGAAGGCTTTTCAGGGAGTTTTTTGGACATCCTGATAATAATGAATTACAGTCGTCCAGCCTGGAAGTAATAAATGCATGAACTAGTTTTTCAGCGTCACTCTGAGACAGGATATTTCTAATTTTAGAGATGTTGTGCAAATGGAAGAAAGCAGTCTTACATATTTGTTTAATATGTGCGTTGAAGGACATGTCCTGGTCAAAAATGACTCCAAGGTTCCTCACAGCATTACTGGAGGCCAAGGTAATGCCATCCAGAGTAAGAAAATACAAATACAAATACATCCCATATGAGTGTTTCCAAAACGAGTGTCTACAAGTGGCAGAAGACATCACAACCTTATGTTACGACATGATGTATAAATTCAAGGTAACCTTTTAAGATACAATTTTTTCACTTAATGTTAGTGTGTAATATTAAACTAGAGAACCTACATCTCTTCTGTTTGAATGTAAGGAACTGGGAACTGAGTTTGTCCAGTTATCACTTTCAGAAGTATCACATCCTCTTACATTATCAAAGAGCTTTTTTTGAGAGAACTGAACATGGCACTGATAGCACACATGTATCCAAAAAGAGCAGCTGATGCAGAAAAGCATAACTATCACACACATACACACAATCTCAAATCACATGAAAAACATTACTTATACAGCTGTAAAACACAAATTCACTGACAGTTGTTAGGTGTTAAAAGAATGCACTGAAAACAAAAATAAAAAAACTACTTGAACCAACCTTCCAGGTGGTCACTGGTTCAGGGCCCTTACAGTCTCTTTGCATAGCTGCCAACAAGACTGAGATGCAGGAGCTGGTGTGCCTTCAGTACAGCTGTCCCCAGGCATCAGTGGAGCTTGCAGCATGTTTTGGTGTAACTTGCCACAAACTCAAACACAGAGAAACAAGAAGGTCTCGAGGCAGGGAAATACAAAACAGAATAAGAAAGTTAACAAAGGAACAGAATAAAATGAAATAAACAGGTTGAACTCTGTAGATTAAGGTGGCTAAGAGAAGACATTCATAAAACCATTAAATGCAGTCTCATAACCTGGCTACGAACCTATTTGAATGTAGGCATTCTTCTGTGTAACTTTGGATTTAAGCCTATATTACTTATTATTATTTTTAATAGCAAATAATGATATCAAGACAGACCAATTTTAAGTTAGCACAGGAAGGGAAAAAGGTTAAACAGCCATGAGGTATGCACAATTGTGACTCATTGTTTTCATATTATTCTCAGCATCATAAATTGAAGATTTAAAAAAATGCACTACCTGAATTGATGCATCTGAAGCTGAATATTAGACCAGAAAAAAGGGAGAGAGAAAGTGGAGGACACACATCAAAAGCTCAGAGATTGCATTTGAACCTACACCACTGTTTTCTAGTCATGCAGCATGTGGTCACCTGACCACTGAGCTAAACCAGCACCCCATAGACAGGCTTTTGATGCCACAGAGAAGAACCAAAGAAACAACTATAACGTTGCCGTGGATACTGTTCAAGCATCATTTGGTAGCCTTCTTTTTGGTCAGATTAATTAATTGGTTCAAAATCTCTGCAACTCTGAATGAATGACAGGTGCATCAAATGAAAAAGTTCTACAAAACAATCAAATGTAATCCCTGCACAACTTACACAAACGTTTTGGTAAAGAACCTTCATGAATATCATTCAGGCTGAAATGCAATTCAGTTCAATTCAGTTCAACTTTATTTATACAGCGCCAAATCACAACAACAGTCCTCTCACTTTATGTTGTAAGGGAGACCCTACAACAATACATACAGGAAGAAACCTCCGACAGAACCAGGCTCAGGGAGGGGCGGGGCCATCTGCTGCGACGTTGGGGTGAGAGAAGGAAACGGGATGAAGACATGCTGTGGAAGAGAGACAGATTAATAACATGTATGATTCAATGCAGAGAGGTCTGTTAACATATAGTGAATAAGAAAGGTGTATGAAGAAGAAACACTCATTGCATCACGGGAATCTCCCAGCAGTCTACACCTACTGCAGCATAACCAAGGGAGGATTCTGTGTCACCTGATCTTGCCTTAACTATATGCTTCAGCAAAAAGGAAAGTTTGTGTCATCACACTTGCTGGTATCTATACTATACTATGGAGAATTTTGAACACATTACTCACCTTATCATATATACGTATGTATGGATAGATAGAAACATATATGTATATATATATTAAAAAAATGAATAATAAAAAAAATACACATGACATATAATGAAATTGCAAGGAGGTATTTCTGTAGTCTATTTATTACTAGATAGTGGAAAAGGGGTGGGATTAAATAAGCTTTTGCTTCTTTCTGCTCCTTTTTGAACATGAAAGTTATTTGGAGTTGTGGTTGCTCGTTTTCCTTTTGTTTTGCTTTGTTCATTTGTCTCTTTTAATTCTATGTTGTTGTACTTTTTCAACATGTTAAAAATAAAGATTCATTCATTCATTCATTCAATCAATCAATCAATCAATGATCACTAGAAGTCACTTAATTTTACAAAGCAATGGTCAATGGTAACTTTATTGTCCCTGATGGGAAATTGATTCGCAGTATGTCAAAACAAACAACAAACATACAACCAACACATCACGTACACTCATTAAAAAAAATACTATAATATAATATAAGCCTGATAAAACAACCTAGATATTCCATCGAAAAAAGTGCAATGTGAAATGGCAACAACACTTACAATTTAGTGTTGTTAATTAAGATAATAGCACTAGGTACAAATGACAATTTGTGTCGCTTTGTCTTCACTGCAGTCATTTTATAACGACGACCTGATGGAAGCAGTTGAAAATCGTTAAAGAGAGGATGATCTGAACACAACAGGACAGAAGTTGCCTTCCTCAGCACCTGCCTGTTATAAAAGTCCACAAGCTGGACCTGAGACCTCCCTGAAATCTTGCCCGCCACTTTAACCAGATTGTTAAGTCTGGTCTTATTATCCATGGACATACTACCGTACCAAGCAATGATACAGAAAGTTAAAACAGATTCAATAAAACTTTTATAAAAGAGAGTCATCATTTCAGATGAAACATTAAAACCTCTCAACCTCCTTAAAAAGTACAGTCTTTGTTGGGCCTTGGGCAGGTTTTGGTTTTAAAAAATGCTTTTGTAAAAACAAGCCCTGAGGTCATTTCTTTTAAAGGAGAGTCACACTCAAAAGAACCAGTAAGTCACAGTCCATGTCCTCATATAAGGACTGACAACATGGATGAACTGGGTTTTTTTTTTATTTTGGCATAAGCCAGCCGTCCACCAAATATATTTGATCTTATTCTTGTAAAGTCTGAGCTAAGGGGCAAAGAGAGCCCATCTCACTGGGACCATCTCACATTGAATTTTCGCACTAAGAAATTGTTGGCAGACTTTGTCACGCATTCCAGTGAGCACAGCTCTTGACTGGGAGACCAGTGAGTCATCACATTCCTTATCCTGCTCTATCAACTGCTAGTCATCTCTTAATGGAGACGGATGTTTGTGCCAAGATATTTTTTAGGCATAAACAGCTAGTTTTAAAGGCAGTGGGTACACTGTCTTGACCCTTTGCTTGGAGAGAGCGGGGATGCTGAAGTTTGTCAGAGTGAATCCCACCATCCGTTTAGTGTTACTCATCCAGTTGTGCTACTGGATGATACTGGATTTTGTTTCCTGCTTTCCTGCAAAGCGCGATCTGCATTGTGCTCTTTTACCCCATCTACAAATCTCCAGGGAAGGAGGTGACCTTCCATAAGATCAGCAGCAGACTGAACCAATAAATGAAAATGACGAGATCTCTTCTAGAGCATCGTAGACCACAGACTCTAACTTTTGATTAATGTTTAGCTTAGGGGTGAATTTTTTATATAGGACTGTGACTCCATCAGCTGCAAAGTCAACAAACTGTGTGGGTAATATTTTTTCTGAGACCTCTTCATATCAAGTGTTTCAAACTATCACAGACAGCAGCTTTGGTGTCTAACTGTAACTCAGGAAATAAGAAACTGCAGATGTCACCATATAGGGTATTCAGATGTAGATGATTAATCAAGTGTTTGATGCTCAGTAGGAATGTTTCTAACATTTTCCAAGGTTTCAGGTAAAATCTGATACGCTGAATCATTTTCATGTATCTTTTATTTAGCTAGTAGTAGCTTTCACATTGAAACAACATTGGTTTATGGAGTAATGAAAAGTTGGTGTGGAATGGGGTTCATGCACTCATCTCTGATGTCACAGGAAGTTCCTGCTCATCCACCTGGGAAACTGCACCCTGCATATAACTGCATCAGAGATCTGGAGGACTCCAACTGAAATGCACAACAGCAAACAATAAGATGATTTGTGAAAACGTCTACATAGATGGTTCTTTTCAACATTCCTACTCCTTATTGCAACAGGGTGACTTCATGCATGAAACATGTGACTCACAGCCATACTGTATGCCACAGCCACTAAGTACAGAAGATGTGTGTGCGTGTGAACATGCATATACATGTATAACACTGGCTTTAATATGCATGTTAGGGCTGTGGGTATCAATGTGGGAGGGTTTGTGCAAATTTATATATAGCACATGATGGTGGTTTATGTATTGTGTAGTGTATACTGTCCTGCTGGTGGATGTCCCCTTGTTATTATTAATAACAGGTCAGTGAGTGACAAATCCTAGATGAATCAATTAAAATGTACAACACAGGGCAGACTTTATATTTTTTAACATTTCATTAATATCACTAGTGAAATAAAGGCTAACATGTTAGAGATATTCTGTTAAACTTTTTGTAAAATACAGCTGAATACAAAGACTATTAATATGAATATAGAGGATTTACAGAAAAGTGTGTCATTACTAGTTCTTTATAATAACTGCATATTTATGCAACACATAACATTCAATTTGAAAACAGGAAATGCATAAAGTCAGGTAAAACTACCAAAGGAGAAATGCAAGTTCATCACACTCTGTAATTATACAGCTTCATTTTGGGGCTCATTCTGGTCTCTATAATAAACACCCACAGCCTACACGGAGCATGAGAGCCTGCAATCAAAATGCAACAGCTAAGATATGTAATATTATCATACTCTAACAATGACAGTCACAAAGGCTGCATAATATGATATTATCTGCAAAAATAAAATAAAAATTGTCTTAGATGCAGAAGATCACTGTGCACATGCAGCTTCTCACTGTAAAATTTGATAACTTTGCTTTACTTTAAAATATGCAAAAATGTTTGGGAGACACCACATACTGCGCACTGCTTAATGATGATACATAACTCTGAAAACGGAGAAAAAGGCTTTTTTCTGGATGACTTTTACCCAATAATTGTTGAAAGAGACAGACATATTTGTTTCTGTTATATATTTGTGTCCCATAAACCACAGAGTTACTGTGGGTGGGGGGAAAAATTGGCATTATTTTGTGTGGCAATACTGTATCGATACAGTGACACCAAATATTCATTTTTATGAAATAAATGTAAATAGTTTGGGAGTAAAATGAACGAGAGGACCCATTTCATTCACCGTCATCCTGAAATGACATTAGAGGAGCAAACTCAACAACTTCTTCAACAGGTTTGACCAGCCCACAACCCCCCCACCCTCACCCTCACCTTCACTACAGAGTCCTCTCCCCACTCTCCTGCCTCCCTCGCTTCCCCCCCTTCCTGACACCATGACACCCCCCTCCTCCAATCCCTCTCTCAGCAGCAAGACATCTCCCCCCCTCCCCTCCTCCCAAACATCTCCCAGTGTCACAGTGGATCAGGTCAGGAGGCAACTGAGGAAGCTTCGCCCCAGAAAGGCAGCAGGCCCAGACAAGGTGTGTCCTAGGATGCTTAAGGCGTGTGCTGCTGAACTTGGGGAGCCGCTACAACGAGTCTTCAACCTCAGTCTGCGACTGGGGAGAGTGCCCGCCCTATGGAAGACATCCTGCATCGTCCCGGTCCCCAAAAAGAACCGGCCCAATGAGCTGAATGACTTCCGACCGGTGGCACTGACGTCACATCTTATGAAGACTCTAGAGCGGCTCTTCCTCAACCTCCTCCGACCACAGGTACAACATGCCCAGGACCCACTACAGTTTGCATACAAGGTGGGTGTCGGAGTGGAGGATGCCATCCTGTACCTCCTACACAGAGCCCACTCACACCTGGATGGGGGAAAAGGCACGGTCAGGATCCTGTTTCTTGACTTTTCCAGTGCCTTTAATACCATCCGGCCCTGTATGCTTCAGGAAAAACTGAACAGGATGGAGGTGGACCCCTGCCTGGTGGCTTGGATCTCCGACTACCTCACCGACAGACCACAGTACGTCAGGCTGAAGGACATCACGTCTGACACAGTGGTCAGCAGCACAGGAGCACCACAGGGAACTGTGCTGTCCCCTCTTCTCTTCACCCTGTACACCTCTGACTTCTGCTACAACTCTGAATTATGCCACATTCAGAAGTTTGCAGATGACACGGCCATCATGGGGTGTATCTGGGATGATCAAGAAGAGGAGTACAGAAGTCTGGTGAGGAACTTTGTCGCATGGAGTCACACAAACCACCTGCAACTCAACACCTCAAAGACTAAGGAACTGGTTGTGGACTTCGGGAGGTCCAGAGAAGGTCCACTGCCAGTTCAGATAGAGGGGGAGGAGGTGGAGGTGGTCAACAAGTACAAGTACCTCGGGCTGTGGGTGGACAATAAACTGGACTGGTCATGCAACACAGAGCACCTGTATAAAAAAGCCCAAAGCCGACTGTACTTCCTCAGGAGGCTGAGGTCTTTTAACATCTGCAGGAAGTTCCTGAGGATGTTTTACCAGTCGGTGGTTGCTGGAGTACTTTTCTATGCTGTGGTGTGCTGGGGGAGCAGCACAGCAAAGAAGGACTCATCCAGGCTGGAGAAACTGATCAGGAGGGCTAGCTCTGTGGTCGGCATGAAGCTGGACACTCTGGTGACAGTGGCAGAGAAAAGGACATTAAAGAAACTGATGGACATTATGGACAATGCTGGGCATCCTCTGCACACGGCCATAAACAACCAGAAGAGTCTGTTCAGTGACAGGTTGCTTCTCCCCAAGACAAGAACTAACAGACTTAAAAACTCCTTTGTCCCACACGCCATCAGACTGTTTAACTCCTCTCTGGAGGGGAGAGGGAGGGGAAACAGGAGGACAAAGGAGGGAACAACTAAGCTGTAGTGCCTCTTCACCTCACTGTACAATACCTTGTGCAATACTTTTTGTAAATAGTCAACAGTGCAATAGACTCAATACTTGAAATGTGCAATTCACTTGTATTTTTATTTTTTATTCCTATTTATTCTATTTATCCCCTTTGTATATTTTATTTATATTTGTCTCTGTATTTATATGTGTGTGTGTGTGTGTGTGTGTGTGTGTGTGTGTGTGTGTGTGTGTGTGTGTGTGTGTATATATAACAGTTCTGTAACTGTAACTTTGGTCGTTGCTGTGCTTTTTTTGGAAGTCGAATTTCCCAGAGGAACCCACCCGAGGGATTAATAAAGTTCTATCTTATCTTATCTTATCTTATCTTATCTTATCTTAACTTAGATTAAAATGACATGAAGTTAAATCACTTTTGATGGCAAGGTGATTGCACAGGTCACCAAATAGGAGGCAACTTTTCTCTGTTAGCTCTGCAATAGACTGGCGACCAGGTTCCACCTCGTCTCTTTCCCTATGCCCACTGGGATAGGCGCCAGGTGGGCATAGGGCAAGAGAGCATATAGGTGGAACTTATGGAAGTTGTTCCACACTAGTGGAAAAATCTTTACCATTGAAAGTATCACCTCAGCACACTTAAATGTATGGCTGGGTTACTAACTAACCACACGTGGTCACTTGAAGGTTAGATATGTATGTTCATATGTAAGAACGCATGATTGAAAGGTTTTATGTATGGCATTTTGGGATATTTCATGTTAATGTTTTTTGATCTTAAAAATATATTTTGCAATTGCGTGTTACAAAAAGTGCTATAAAAATACAATTATTATTATTTGTACTCGTAGTATTTTGAGTTTGACTGCAAGTGGATCTAACTGTGATCTGTTTTTTGTTCAAATTCAAATTCAGTGTAATGCAAACTGAACGAGAACATAATCACATCTACAGACCAACACAGAGTTTGCATTAAAAAAAAGAACAGATACTACATCAGAAAGGAAGTAGCAGACTTCCCAGCTAACAGTCTTTGACCTGATTACTACAGTTGGAGTAATGTGGGTCAAAACATGCCCATATGTGAGAGTGTGTGGACATATTTGGGTCTGTTGTATAAGGGCAGCCATTTCTACACAGCACAACTATGGTTACACAGTATGTTCCTAAGCGCTGTTACATTCGCATGAATTTGTAACAAGAAAAAAATTATATAACTGTTTTTTAATTCACTGAAAAGTTCATGATACTAATGTTCTTTCTGCAGGAGATTGTATGTAATCTTATCAGTTCACGGATACCCTGCAACAATAAACCCTCTATTTACGGACACAAACATGTACGGCCCGTGGCGCTCAGTCCTGCACATGACAAGTGGGTTGTGTGCAAATACACCGCTGTCACTGCTTGGCCTCACTGTCTCAGCCAAACAGGGGAATTCAGGGGAATCCCATCATGTCACAGCTCCTCCATTGTTTCATTCTCCATCTGCTTCAGGCACTGAATCCACCACACACAAGCGCAAAGTCATGGACACACGCACACTTAGACAAACACACTCCCCCCATCATTACCACCTCCTTTACTTTTTGTATTCCCACCACCCCACACACATGCTTCATACCTGGCTCTGTTTTTTAAGTCTTTACAAGAAAGCATTCCTGTTTGTTGACCTGCACCATTAGTGGTGTTAACTGAGGTTAGCAGATGCAATAGTTTGTTTTTACCCCAAATAAATGATGTAAATGATCATCAGAATGTTTAATTTGACGATGATTCATCTCATAAATGATGAGACACGGCTTTTCCCTACATACGCTGCCTTTATAGATTAAAAGTATAACTATTGGTATTAGCAATACTGGACATGTATTTACTTGATATCAGATCAATATCAAAATTTGCAGTATCGCAAGGCACTAGAAAGCAATGACATATGTCAGTCTGCCCCAGGGCAGCTGTGGCTACAACCGTAGCTGCCTCCACCAGTGTGTGAATGCAAGAGTGAATGAATAGTGGCATTGTAAAGCGCTTTGGGTGCCTTGAAAAGCGCTATATAAATCCAATCCATTATTACATTTTTCCGTTGTTGGATTTTCCTTTTTTCACTTTGTACTTTAAATATTTTCAGCAAAATGCATTTGCGTTCAGAAAAAAATAAAATAATAATAATTTAAAAAAAAAAAACATGGTTATTGATCAAAACTGTCCCTTGGGTCACGTGCTTTTTCAAGGCCATCATTTCCTATTTAAGTGTCACGTCTGTTGTTATGATTTGGTACTATATGAATAAAATTACATTGAATTTAAAATAATTTCTGTTCAGTTAATTCTACAAAGAATTCTGGACGATTCTAGCACCAGTTTTCTACAGAACGTTGTTGGAAATCAAAGAAACAGGCAGACTTCCATCAAATATGAATTCTGCAAATATTAATCTCCTGCTAAAACCAGGCAAAGACCCTGTATATCCCTCAAGCTATCGTCCAATATCCCTTATAAACGTAGACCTTAAAATAATCTGCAAAGCTCTCTCAAAGAGACTGGAGAAAATAACCCCCCTCTTAATTCATCCTGACCAAACTGGTTTCATAAAAGGTAGGCACTCATCAACAAATACACGTAGATTACTTAATTTGATAGACTACTCTTACAGTAAAAACCTTGAAACTACAATATTCTCTTTAGATGCAGAAAAGCATTTGACAGAGTTAACTGGAAATTTCTATTTGCAACTTTACACAATTTTGGTTTTGGATCTTCTTTCATTAACTGGTTAAAAATATTATATAACTCCCCAACAGCTTGTGTCAGAACAAATGACCAAACATCCTCCAGCTTCTGTCTCTTGAGGGGCACCAGGCAGGGATGCCCACTCTCCCCTTCACTGTTTGCAATTTTTATTGAACCACTAGCAGCAGCAATTAGACAGAATTCAGTAATTAAGGGCATAAAATGCAAGAACGTGGAACATAAAATCAGCCTTTATGCGGATGATGTGTTACGCTTTCTCCAAAACTCACAAACCAATATCTCTGGGGTGATTGAATTGATAAACTCTTTTGCAAGAATATCAGATTACTCAATTAACTGGTTAAAATCTACAGTTCTACCGATTAATTGCTCCCTCCATAATTCCTTTTCTAAACCACTGCAATCGGGAAATATAAAATATTTAGGTATTAATGTTTCTCCCAAGCTTGCAGATCTGACTAAATTAAACCATATCCCACTTTTAAAGAAGGTAGAAGGTGATCTGGCTAGGTGGAAATGTTTACCCATATCACTCATGGGAAGGGTTGCCGCTATAAAAATGATGGTCTTACCAAAAATAAATTATTTATTCTCAATGATCCCAACTAAACCGCCACAAGATTGGTTCAGATCTCTGGATTCGTATATGTGCAAGTTCCTTTGGAAAAATAAACCCCCACGTATAAGCTTAAAAACACTGCAAAAGACCAAGGATAAAGGAGGACTAGAACTGCCTAACTTTCAGCACTACTTCTTAGCCAACAGGCTTTAGTTCATCTCAGGATGGCAAAAACATACCCAGGGTTTTGAGTTTATTATATTATTTATCATTTCTAGTCTTTGGTTTCTTTGAGTTCTGTCTTATGGTTTATGTCTCTGTGTTCTCTAGTTGCTCTGTCTGTGTTATGTTTCCTGTTTTACTTTGGAAGTCCGTGTCTCATGTAAATGCGTCTGGTTTTGCTTCCTTTGTCTCATTAGGCCTGATTTGCCCCAGCTGTGTTTCCCTCCTGTTACCCATTTCCTGATTGCTCCCTCTGTGTATTTAAGTCCTGTGTTTGTCAGGTTAGGGCTGTGTGCAGGCAGGAGTGGAAGTAGAAGGACCCAATGTGCAGACACTCGGAGGCGGAAAGTAACTCAAAACTCAGCTTTTATTGCTGGATGGCAAAACATGGCAAACGTAACAAAAATCCAAATAAACTTATATGACCAGGCAGACGGCGCGCGCGCACACACAGCATAAATGAGAGTAGATCACAACACAGACACAAAGAAACACAGGGCTTAAATACATAGAGGGAGCAATCAGGGAATGGGTAACAAGAGGGAAACACAGCTTGGGCAAATCAGGCCTAACGAGACAAGGGGAAGCAAAACCAGACACATTAACATCAGACATGAACTTTCAAAGTAAAACAGGAAACATAACACAGACTCAGGCAGGCACTATACAAAGGGAACAGAGACGTGGGACCAGGGCAGACAAAGACACTGACTGGACGTGGGGATACAGCAGACAAGGGAGACAGCAACTATGGAACACAGACAGAAAACCAGAACACTAAAACTCTAACCAAACCCCACCCAGAGAACCTAAACTAAGAATAACCCTAAAACCCATAAAGCAAAGCTAGAATATAATGAAATAACAAAAATCAAAGAACCAAAAACACAAAACACTGGGTCGACGAC
This sequence comes from Rhamphochromis sp. 'chilingali', assembly GCF_963969265.1. Taxonomy (NCBI): domain Eukaryota; kingdom Metazoa; phylum Chordata; class Actinopteri; order Cichliformes; family Cichlidae; genus Rhamphochromis; species Rhamphochromis sp. 'chilingali'. The sequence goes on along the minus strand of NC_137942.1, from coordinate 31,480,463 downwards.
CCAGGGACCCTAACAGTGTTTCTCTGTGTCCGTGTCGTGATCTACCCTTATCAAGCTGTGTGTTCTGTCTGCGTGAGTGTATTTTGTATTCCTAGTTTTGTTACCCTTTTGTGTTCAGCATTAAAGCTGTTTTTAGTTCACGTTTTGTCTCCGGAGTCTGCACCTTGGGTCCTTTTCCTGCCTGCACACAGCCGTCACATAACAGTTTATTCTATTGCTCTCGTTTTCTTCTGCTTGTTTTCTTTTTTCATTCTCAACAGGTGAAATTAAAGTATCTACTGTTATCTATTGTTAGCTAGTTTATTGTGATGGTGTTGTTTTTATTATGTTGCTTTCTGTTGTTTGTTTTCTCTTCTGGTTTTTTATCTCCATACAGGTGATCCAGGTGTTTTGTTTGTTCTTTTCTTTTTTTTTCTTCCCCCCTTTCTCACCATCTCTTCTCCCCTCTTTCATTCTTTCTCCCTGTCCTATCCCCCAGTCATGTCTGTCTCGTCTTTAATTAAACAAAAATAAAATGAATACATTATAATAAAGGTCAATCAAATTGACCAATATGGCAAGGCCATGATGATCCACTTGGTAAAGTAAATCCACTTGGCATCTTTCTAGCTTTCAGACAACAATTCTGATGGCTAAACATCCAAACGGGACAGGCAAAAACAAAAAAACAAAAAAATTCAGTTACTAATACATGTACAGACATCTTCTCATTACTGCTCTTTGTCACAGTAAAACTACTGTGGTTGATTTCCTTTTGTGTCGTTACCATGACAAGAACACATTTTGACCCGGTGAAATGTGAAAATAATCATCATCATGCATAATCAATCCATGCACTTTAGTCTTCTTCACTTCATTGTTTTGGGCCTTTGACACATACATTAATTGTCCACATGAACCTCGAGCTGGCAGCTGCTTTTGGTTTGGATAAACTCTGAAACACAATGGAGTTGGTAGAGACCAAAAACAAGGTGAAATGTGAGTAAATTTGTTACTTTAATGTTTCAATCTAATTATGGTAAAAGTAAATTATGTTCTGTAGAAGTATATAAGTTTGCTTGTGTGTGTGTGTGTGTGTGTGTGTGTGTGTGTGTGTGTGTGTGTGTGTGTGTGTGTGTGTGTGTGTGTGTGTGTGTGTGTGTATTATGCCATATTTTTATTTTAACCTCTTTGGCCCGTCTCCAAATCCTCACCCACAACTGCCCTGACAGCTTACTTTTTCCTGAGCCTGGTTCTCCCAGAGCTTTTTTCCTGTTAAAAGGGAGTTTTAATTGTCTTTAACTTACAATATAACGTGCCTAATGCAGTTAAATTCAATTTTATTTATATGAATCACAACAGCAATTGTCTCAAGGTGGATTGTATTGTGAGGTAAAGACTCTGCAAAAATACAAAGAAAAACAGAAAACCCTAACAATCATATGAGCCCCCACGAGCAAGCGCATTGGTGATAGTGGGAAGAAAAAACTCATTTTTAACAGGAAGAAACCTCCAGCAGAACCAAGAAAGGACAAAGACACACTGTGGAAGACAGCCAGAAATTTTTTATTAACCTTTATTTAACCAGGAAAAGTCCCATTGAGATTAAAAACCTCTTTTGCAAGGGAGTCCTGGCCAAGAGGCGACAACAAATTAATAAGAGTTAATAATTAAATGTGGTGTATAAATACATAGTGAATGAAAACGGTTATGGAATAGGGCCACCTCATCCAGTCCTAACTATGTGCTTTAACAAAAGGAAAGTTTTAAGACTAATATTAAAAGTAGCTTGGATGCCTGTCTGGAAGCTGAAGGCTCTGCCTCCCATTCTACTTTTAGGAACCACAAGTAAGCCTGCGATCTTAGAGCGAAATGCTCAAATTGGGTGATATGGTACTATACGGTACTAATGTCAATAGAATAAGATGGGGACGGATTATTCAAGACCTTGTGCACAACAACAGTCATTGTGAGTTGATGCATTATAAATACAATTGAAATTGACATTTATTTAAATGTGAAAACACTCACATTCGGTCACCTCCATTCAGGACTTTTGAAAACTTGGTGTGTATGCATGTGAACTCGTTAAAGAAACTAATTTTCGTGCTAGCACATCTTGTGGACTGGGCTGCTGTCATTCAGAACAGCATCACCTTTATACTTCTTGAGCTTAAGCATCTGAGCAACGTTGTCAAATAAAATTAATGATCTGAAGTCTACAACAATCACTTCCTTGTATTTTGGAGAAAACTTGGACTGATGCTGATCTCACGTGAGCCATTGCAGATTGCACTTCCTCTTCTTCCCTGAGCTGACGCCTACAGCAGGATATCCTGTGTCACCAGCCTGTGTATCTACGCAAGGCCATCTGAGCTGTGCTTTGGTCGTAGACACCATTCGTTTGGCAGGGCCACGCGTTACCAGCAAGATCACAAAAGAATCCTTACAACGGGGCACAGCAGTGTTCCTCAAAAGCATGCGTGTGGGCGTGAGCATGTGCAACCTTCCTTGCACTGAGAAATTTGAATGAGATAGGCACGCTGGTGATGACAGCAGCTTGCTAAAAACACCTTGAGGTGATTATCCAAGCTAAAGCTCCCTGAGGACAAATAAACTCCACAGCTCAATGTGTGGTTGGCTGCCTGACTCTTCTTCTGTCCATGTTTGCCTCCTGAGTGCCTTGCACCAGCATATCCATTTATTCTCACATTCATGTCAGTCAGAAGATGGAGGCAGAGAAAGAAAGGGGGGGGGGGGGCTGTTTGATTAATTATTAAAGAATCTGACACATGGCTTGCCTTTCCTTTTATTCTCCCTCTGACCTACATAGTGAACCACCTGATCCGGGATCCAAAACAAACCTATTGACATTGAGCTCACAGTCTGTCTGCTTTTGTAAGCATGTGCAAGTGTGCATGGGTGCGTTCACGTGTCTTTCACTCTTATTGAGCTGATGTGCACACACAAGGAGACAGGGAAACAGAAGGAACAAAAAAAGAGTTGCACGGAGAGCGAGATGGTTTAGCGCCCTGATCTTTCTGCTAATCTAACCAACCACCCTCACGAGCATATCAGAGATTAGCTGTAGGAGCACGCGTGTGCGTGCCTGTGTGCGTGCGTGCATATGTGAACACAAGCTAATGTACATTGATGTGGTTCCATGTGAGGCATTAAGCATCTGTCAGGGCCCCCCAAAGTATGCTGAGATAGATTGGAACATTGGGTCAAAGGACAAGCGCACCTCCCTCATTTTTCTCTTTCATTGCCTTCCATTTTTGTCCACATCTGTGCAACTCCCTCTTACATCTCTGTCACTTCACAACCCTCTCACCCCTCCTTCAAACCCTCAACCTAATTTCCAGCAAAAACTAGGAGCCATCTTGTAAATGGGATCACACCAGCTTTCAGGCAAATGGAGCTCTCAGGACACGCCCATCGTCACCTCATTCAGCTTTATTTGTATGTTAAGTGCACACCTGTAAAATTGCTACAGATGCTGCTGACAATTTGCTGATCTTTCCAGTTCACTTATGTTGTGGGTTCAATACACCATGCATGCCTCGGCTTTTTTTAAAGTTTGTTTGCAGACGACTGAGAAGCTCAGGCTTTCCTTTTCACTCTTTCCATTTACCGCTTGTTAGGAAACTTTTCAAATAACGAATTGTCTTCAGATCAGTTAATGTTGTCTTTATGGCCCTTTGTTCTACTTCGTATGTGAGAAGATTCACATACAATGAGACAGTGGTCTTCAGTAATAGTTCTGCAGTCTTTCAGAAGGTCTTTAAAAACTAGTCTACAGTCATCTGTAAAACATGGTAGAGGCTCTCTCATGGTTTGGGGCGTCATTAAGGCCAGTGGTGTTGGGGTGCTGTCAAAACTGATGGAATTATGAAGGTAGAAAATTGGCGTCTGATTTTTTCCACCTTGCAGTAGCATCTGGAAAGTTTCTGATTGGCAGTGGCTTCATTTTTCAGGATGACAATGATCCCAAGCACTCTGTCAAAAGGATACCTGGATAGGAAAACACACAACCGACACGCCAGCAGTCATGGATTGGCCTCACCAGAGCCCGGGGCCTCAACACTACTGAAGTGTGAGAGAAGTCAGTTGAATTCAGTTTTATTCATAGAGGGCCAAATCACAACACAGTCACCTCAAACCGCTTTGTATTGTAAGGTAGAGAACAGCCAGATTGTACAAACTCTGTTTATGTTTCGAGGTTTCAATAAATTTCCTGTTTTCTTTATAAAATAAAAAGAAATTAGGGCCGGCTCAAGACTTATAAATGTTTGAATATGATGTTTCCTTAAGCATGAAACCGGAATAATTTCCAGTGGATACAGTCGGAGTATCCAGATGCAGCAAGTGCTTGAGGTTAAATCACAAAATATCAGTATTATTGTTGTCAAAAAATGAAATATTTGTTCCAAAAATACTTGTTTGTTACATGTTAAGCTACCATTTTAATGCCAAGCATTATTCTGTGACCCTCCTGGTGCTGCTAATGTATTTTTGGATTCGGATGTAGCATTAAGGTGACGTCAGTATGCTATCCTTCTGTTGCTAAGGGAACAATTTATTTCCAGTATTAATGATAGAGCTCCATCTAAATGGTCCTCTGGATGTTTACTGGATGAACAAACTGCATTAATGAGTGAATCCAGGAAGAAAGGGTTCTGTTTAAAAAGCAAGAAATGAGAGATTTCTGAGATGAGTCTGTCTAATACTAGAGCAGCCTTAGACTGACATTAGAATTTGTGAAGTTAGATAAGTTTAAATACCCATCCAATGCAATGGACAGTGCACAAGAGAGAGGAAGAAGAGAGTGCAGGCAGGATGGAGTGGGTGGAGATGAGTGTCAGGCATGACTTGCAACAGAGGGATAGCAGGAGGAGTAAAAGTGAATGTGAACATGGTGGTAGTGAGACATATCCGAGGAACAGGCCAGGTTGAACAGTTTGGAGATGTTGGAAAGGTCCAGTTGAGATGGTCTGTGTTTGAGATGGAGGGATAGAGGAGCTACTGAACAAAGATCAACTGTGGCGACGAATAAAGAGAACACCTGAAAGAAGAAGCTCTCTTTCTGTTGGGCTCGACATTACCTTGTCTGTTATCATAGCTCTTTTTTTCTCTGGAATTCCAGCAGAGGAAATCATTTGTGTCTGTTGTATCTCAGTCAGCTAACAGTCAGCGCAGCTGCACTTTGGACAGTGTGGACTTGGTGTGAGGTGATTATTTGAACAGCACCAAAGACTCAATACTTTAAAATTATAATGTTCACAGAACATCATAAAAAGAGTCAGTGCATTCTACTTCTATGTACTTCCTGATGTCTACAGGTGTGCATGTCTGAATAATATCATACGACTTGTAGGACTAAAAAGAGGATGAATAAAGTAAGATAACTAATAAGTACATTCTAATACGTTCTAAATATGTTTGTACTGTAGCTCATCCACATGTGAGTAAAATCCCCAGAACAACATCATTATTTTTAATTATAATAAATATAATAGTAACAGCATGTATGTCAGATGCGCACATGTTAAAGAGACACTGTGAATAAATTCAAAGTGCCAAAACTATTATTATTTTTTCTTTGTTTTGTTTTCCAGTAAAATATACTTTTTAGAGACACCGTTTCTTAATGCTGCTGTTCACGCTGACCACGTGATGCTGCAGGACACATTTGTTGGTTTTATTTTTCGCATGTGAATAATCACATCTGACCAATCAGACCACTTGACTGTATTTGGCAACTAGTGTGCTCGTAAATGCTGAATATGCAATGATATAGAAATAGTAGCGTTACACACGCAGGTAGACATTGCCCAAGTCTGCCAACAATAACTCAAGCTGTCCCACTGTCATCCTGAAATATGTAGGAGAGCCATCACGATACAGCTTCAACTCTAGGATCAAACCAGGAAATCCTCCCTGCTGCTGCCTCTTGAGAATCGGATGAACCCAGAATGTCAGTTTCTTCCTTTTCTTATTTAGAAATATCAGGAACAGTTCATCATCTCTTAATGGCAAATTCATTTTTGTCGCAGTGCATTTTTTGAGGACACATTTGCCTGTGTGTACATACATTACACAACAAGTTTGCATATGAAAACTTTGGAATTTGATGTCATTTCCAACACAAAAAAGGCCATTACACTGAAAAATACCACTTACATCCATGTACAGATTTTTTAGTTTACATTGTCAGTGTAGTCATGGTATGAGATTGCACTGAATGGTTTTAGAACTGTTTGACTTTGCACCTGTTCTCCCAGCTCCCTTCTTGTCTGTGTGTTTTGGTGTAAGTTATAATAGTAAGCTATGCCAAAACAAATATACTAGAAGCTCCACTGCTGCTTTATTGAAGACACACCAGCTCCTGCATCTTGGCCTTTTTGGCAACTTCACAAGAGAGACAGTGACAGCAATGTCCACAAAGATCATTGGCTCAGATATTTTAAAATGACGTCCTCTTGTTTTCAGTGCAATCTTATATTACCAGCGGCCGCTGTTGCATCCTTCAACTGTCAGTAATTCTTTTTCTTTTACAGCTATTTGGTCATAAAAAAATTTTCTCATGAGATTTGATTTTGTGTCCGTGTGTGCAGTGTTGGTGTGTGTGTCAGACAAGCCCTATGAGCAGTTACCTGGTGAGAGAGGGAGGGAAAAACTCAGTTTTGGCAGGAAGAAATGTGATAGATTTCCAGAAGACAGAACCTTCATTTGTGTGTTTCGCAAGAAAACATTTGTACTTCTGCAGTAGGTGACTACATAAAGACATCGGTGATCATTTTGATTTGTGTTGCTGCTGTTTTATTATTTTTTGTTCTTCTTATTTGTGTGACTGTGTTTGTTGGTGATATGTATATTTTTCATTAACAGACCAGCAAATAGCAGGTAATGTTTTAGTAATAGAGCTGAAAACAAAATGTTCTTCTCTGCTAAATGACTACGATGCCATAGTGTATAGATGGCATGCTGCCTGCTAAGTGTGCCATCAGTAGGGATCATTTGATAGCAAGTAAACATGTATTATTTAAATTTAAAGGTCTGGTTGAATTCTCTCCAAAAAGGTCTTTGATAAGGTGATGTAAGAAGGATTGAGGAAGAGGATGTGATACTCCTGAAAGAGAAGGATGTGGGTTTGCAGAACTCCACTGTCGAGGAACGTAAGAACATAACTTTATCATACTGGTTTGCAAACCCTCCAGTTTAAGCTGTTCTTCAGGTGGTAAAAGCCCAGCTTTCTGCAGTGTCTCTCATGTGGCAGTTTTATCGTTCAAAAAGTAATTAAATATTCCTGACTGACCCGCTGTGCTGTGTAACTGAAAGGCTCTGATTTAGGTCTGCAGTGCCTAATGAGCTGAAAGCTTAACTGCAGATACAGCTGAATACCTTAACAGCCTCCTCTTTTACCATACTTAATTGCCGTTTCCGAAGACACAAACATAGGCCATAACATCATGTAATGACACTATAATGTACTTTACCCCAATACTAAGTATTGGACCCACGCAAACACGAGAACGCGCAACTCTACACAGACATGCCCAGATGGTGAAGATGAATTTGGGACCTTCTTGCTGTGAAGCACTAATGCTGACCACAGCACTACTGTGCTTTTCTAAATAATAAGATCTAATTTAAAATTACTGTATTTAAATGCATTAGATTTATTAGATTGCAGCTTTTTATTTTCTTCTTTAACTGAACAAATCCTTCCACCACATTTCATTTGGTTAGCTAGCTAACACCTAAGTCACACCGGCCTTTTCTGCTACCTGTGTGTGTGGGATAATGTCAGAGGCTCTTCATAATGTGTATAACTGTAAAGAATAATGCATAGCCACGTGTTGAACATAAGGAGCAGAGTTTGGCTTTGTCATTATTTAAAGTTTCTGAAGTAAGTGCTTCAAAAAAAATGGGAATAATGTGTTACAGACATACAACCAACACTTGAATCATCAAAATTTTTATAATTTAAGGTCTTTTTTTTTCATTAGAAAGTCTCAATCTGAAGAAAAATTAGTAATATTATGCACTTTTAAAAATGGATTATGAGTGAATCATGGAGTTTATGAATGAAAATTTAGTAATATTACACTTTTCAGCCATGCTGATCCCAAAACACTGCAGCTATGTCTCAAATAGCAGTTAAAAAACCGTTTCCTTGTTTTTGCACCTCTTCAGTCTTTCTGCATTTAGTTTCTCTCCTATGTGCCGCTTATCTTTCTTCCTTCCTGTCCTTCTGTCCTTCCATCGCTCCTTCTCCTACCATGCTCATCTCTCTCTACCTCTTCTTAATGATTCTTTGTGAGGGACAGTAGCCTTTTAGCAGTGAGAGGAGTTAATGGCTTTGCTGATGGCTGCTGCTAATGTCTTTGGGCTAATGGCCTTGGCCACCGCTGATGATAACCATGAACTAATAGCATGAATGACAGATAGCCTACTGCTTTCAGACTCATGCTCGGTATAAAAAGATAGATAGTCTCAGAGGAACAACTAGGAAGTTAGTACCCCTGAATATAGCAATAATACCCAAAGGAGCTATCTTTTTTGTGATTAGATAGAAAGAAGAAGGTGATATAACTGGGTAAAATGTAGAGCCATGTGCAAGACGCAGTGGGGTATCACAAAAGCATGCACAGTGCATGCATTTGTGGTTTATATCTGAACATGATGATGCACAGGACACACACAGGAAAACATGGAAATTATATTTTTTACGTCCTACTTTGTGAAACATTATTATCCTCTGAGAAAGTCTGTTGCACTGGATTGCATTTTCTTAATTGGAGAAATTAGAAATGTTTAGATACTTCTACATGTGTGAAACTGTTAAAACATCATTAACTAAATGTGATTACTGTCTTACTTAGGGATGGGTATCGTTTAGGTTTTATCCAATACCGGTGCCAAATCGGTACTTTTGAAACGGTGCCGGTGCTTAAACGGTGCTCAAACTGGTGCTTAAAGAATGGAGAACACAAAATTGGTCCAAAAACCTCTCATGTTCAGCTGTTTTTTTTTGTAAAAAGATAACAATGTTAGCCTTTTCTGCAGCTATGGGGCATATATGGTATCACTCTTGGCTGGAAGCAGTGCTTAAACAATGGAAAAAACACAAACTTTGTCCTAAACCTCTCATGTTTAACTGTTTTCCACTTTTTCTTTGGTCATTTTAGCCTTTTTGGCCAGGGTGAAGGGAGTATCTGCCATCAAACAAGAAGACAGCCGCATGTAGCTATGATGATGTTTGCTAGTTCACCTTACATGCATTAATGTAATAACGTGGTTAGCCTACTCAACGTAAATTAGCTACTCACGCAGAGAAGAACGGCTGCTGCTGCCATCATCATCCGTCATCATTTCTGCTACACTGGCAGGGCTAGGGGCCAGGACTCTCCTCTTCGTGTTTTTGGGGGATATTGCATAACAGGCAACCCACCCGCAGTAGATGTGCACGGTGTGAGGTCTCGCAGCAAGCTATCAAATACGGCGCATTTCTGGGCTTTTAAAAAAAACGCTATGCGTTGCCAGGTGTTTCATCGGATTTGAGGTGTTACCTCCTTTGACAGTATCACAGTATCAGCTTAAAGCACTTGTTGCTGCTGAGTTTGCATATTTTGCTATGAAGTACAGCCAGACTTTTAACCGCTTCACCTTGGGCATTTTTAATCTGTAGCTCTGCTCTAACAGAACGTACGTACCTGGCCCCGCCTACTATCCTCGGAAACGTAAAATGATTGGCTAGAAGTGTATCACAGCTCAGGAAAAAAAAGCACCGAAATAAAGCACCGAAATGTGCGCTGCTTTTCGGTCTGGTTACTACCGTTTATGTCAGGACACCGGTACCCATCCCTAGTCTTACTGGTGTCAGGGAAATATCAAAAGGGCCGAAAATTCAACTTAAAGATTTGTGAGATAAACTAGAACATAGGCTACTCTCTAAAAGCCACGAGCAAGCCCTCATTTCTTTCTACTTTGCTTCCAAGGAGTCAGATGATGTTTAAAATTGTCTTTTCAGTCCTGTAAAACGAGGTGGAGGCTCTTTCATGGTTTAGGGCTGAGCTTTAACCAGAAGCTTTAACCAAAGAAATGTCAGATGTTCATCCACCATCCAATATTAACTCAAAAGCATCTGATTGGCAGTTCATTTATTTTTCAGCATAACAATAATCCCCAAACACACTGGTAGTGCAGTAAAATCATACCTGGATAGAAAAAAAATTAAGTAGACCTCTATCGCTCATGTATTGGCCTCCTCAATATTATTGAAGCAGTGAGGGGTCATCTAAATGGGGAACTGAAAAAAAGGCAGCCACCATATAAAGAAGAGCTTTAAATGTCTTTTAAGCAGCCTAGAGAACCACTGAAGCCTATTTAGACAAATTACAAGGAAGCTTGTCTGAGAGAGTTGAAGCTGTTAATAAAACGATCCTCCCAAATATTGACTGTCAAGCTTGTTAGAAAAATGAAAACTATATTCCTATATATTAACTATATTACACCGTTTGATCTTTGAATTGGTGGTCCTACCATACCACCAATGCAAAATGTTGGTTTTATTTCTTCCCTCCTATAATTTCAACAATTAATTCTAAGTGGTATTATTGCAAAGTCGAAGTATTTAGGAACCACAGCAACGCAGCCATAAAGTAGCTACAGATCCCAATTTTACTTTGAAAGTCAGATAAAACTGAGGTTATTTTACTTGGCCTTAAAATCTTAGAAATATGGTATCTAACCAGATTCTTACTCTGGATGGCATTACCTTGGCCTTCAGTAACACTGTGAGGAACCTTGGAGTCATTTTTGACCAGGACATGTCCTTCAACGCACATATTAAACAAATATGTAAGACTGCTTTCTTCCATTTGTGCAACATCTCTAAAATTAGAAATATCCTGTCTCAGAGTGATGCTGAAAAACTAGTTCATGCATTTATTACTTCCAGGCTGGACGACTGTAATTCATTATTATCAGGATGTCCAAAAAACTCACTGAAAAGCCTTCAGCTAATCCAAAATGCTGCAGCAAGAGTCCTGACAGGGACTAGAAAGAGAGAGCAGATTTCTCCTGTATTGGCTTCCCTTCATTGGCTTCCTGTTAAATCCAGAATTGAATTCAAAATCCTGCTCCTCACATACAAGGTCTTAAATAATCAGGCCCCATCTTATCTTAATGACCTTGTAGTACCATATCACCCTATTAGAGCACTTCGCTCTCGCTCTGCAGGCCTACTTGTTGTTCCCAGAGTATTTAAAAGTAGAATGGGAGGCAGAGCCTTCAGTTTTCAGGCCCCTCTTCTGTGGAACCAGCTTCCAGTTTGGATTCAGGAGACAGACACTATCTCTACTTTTAAGATTAGGCTTCAAACTTTCCTTTTTGCTAAAGCATATAGTTAGGGCTGGACCAGGTGACCCTGAATCCTCCCTTAGTTATGCTGCAATAGACGTAGGCTGCTGGGGGTTTCCCATGATGCATTGAGTTTTTCCTTTCCAGTCACCTTTCTCACACACTATGTGTTAACAGACCTCTCTGCATTGAATCACAGTTGTTATTAATCTCTGGCTCTCTCTGGCCGCCCCTCCCTGAGCCTGGTTCTGCTGGAGGTTTCTTCCTGTTAAAAGGGAGTTTTTCCTTCCCACTGTCGCCAAAGTGCTTGCTCATTGGAGGTCATATGACTGTTGGGTTTTTCTCTGTATGTATTGTTGTAAGATCTACCTTACATTATAAAGTGCTTCGAAGTGTTGTTGTGATTTGGCCCTGTATAAATAAAATTGAATAGAATTGAATCGAAATTATTGCAGACCAGCATGTAAAGCGTACAACTGAACCACTGACCCTACAATTAATTAGCGACCTGGCTCACCATGGGCAAACTCCATCCTTTCATGTGTGTTGACTTTATTAAAACTTGTCTTAAACACAATTGTGAACTGCATGGCATTAAAATATTTATTCAAGTAGGTCACAAATTAATGGCTCAGCTGACAGATCCAAAAGATATCAGGAGCAATATTTAAGCTGGTTTAGCGTGTTCACACTTGAAGCCAGTTTATAAACCTTTTATCATATATTTGACTTAATCAGTATCATATTTGTTGTTATGGATGGCTACTCTGTTCTGTACTGTGTCCCAAAATGGAGCCATGGCATTAGAAGATTGTTATTCCTTACAGAAATGACAGCTGACAGGACAGTCCTGTAAAGAATATCCAGGGAGATCTGCCTTCTAAATGTGCATCTTCTGCAAATTGTTCCAGAATCTTCGTTCACTTATGGAGACACTGTTTAAAGAAATCTGTCCCATCTGCCCACGAGCCAGCAAGCCTAAATGCAGAGGATGATTTATGAAATGGATATGTGATAGCATGCCGAATGTCTGATGTGAGAAACCTCGCGCAGGGATGACTTTTTCATCTTAATCTCCATTTGGAAGGTCGTCTGGCATCACGGAAAAGAAGAGTTGGGGGTAGGGTGGAGCCATGAAGATCTAAGCGTCCCACAGAGGCAGGGCCACTTGATAGAGCCACACCATTACAGTGACATACAGTCATTAGCCAGCTCAGCTCTTTGCTGCCAGCCCAATAGGTTCAGTAGCAGTTAGCATTCAACTTGCGTTAATTGGGTAATTCCCATTCAGCTGGGATAGCAACCTTATGAGCGATGTGTCACATCTATAGTCAACTAGTGTAGCAGCCATGCAATAATTTCTCCACTCACTCCCGCATTAAATGACACTCAGTCTTTGCCAAGATCATACCCCCTCTCTTCCATTTTCCACTCGGCTCTAAATCACACCTCACTCTCTCTATTACATACCTCAGCTGCTTTAAATCACTTTGGCCTGCACATTCCTTTTCTCCTCCATTTAATCAAACCCCACTTTTCTCTTGTGTATCAGAACATCTAACTTTTACACTGCTGCTTAAAATGGACTCTGTGTCTGACATTGACAACACTGTTAGAAAGGGCGATATTTACCTATATTTAGGTTTGGCTTCAGGAGTAGCGCAAGCATATGAAGAGTTTTAGAAGTTTTTTTTAAAGAAGCTAGCATAAATAAATACACATGCACTGTACCATAATTAAATGGGTTATTATACCTTAAACTGCCTTACACTATTGATAGTACATAAAACAACAGCAATTCAAATTGCTGCCTTACAATTCAGTTATGCAAAAATGGCTCCGTTTTTTCAGATGGAAAAAATTCAGAAAAGATCATCGGATGATGTAACTGGGACGGATATCTGTGGAAATAACTAAGGTGGAAGACATCTACCTTTTTTTAAGACTTATCTCTACTGGGTAAGAAGGTCATTACAAGGAAATGGTTGAAAAGTGAATCCCAAATATTAAACCAATGGATAGACATTGAACTAATGAGGAACTACGGAACAGAAAATGTTGACCTGTCAACTGAAGATTGAGGTCGGTATCTTGGATCAAAATTGGCAGATATGGACTTTATGTGAAGATAAGTAAATATTTGGTTTGTGTGTTTTTCTGTTCTTTTCTTTTTAAAAATTTGTATCTGTAAAAATTCTGTTTAAATAGCGAGTCAATTAAAAAAAATAATAATAATAATTCATCCCTAGATGTTGACTTGCACTGTTTTTAACACAATGATTTACATTATTTATTTGTGCACAGAATTGTATAATCTGAAGACTTTAAAAAAAAAGTACATTTGTAAAATATAAAAAAATTAAAAAATAACATTTTAACCAATCCAACTAATTGTGAAGATTGACCACATCTCTCCTTAGTTATGAAAGTGAATAATGACCAGAAAATTTTTTTTTGACTAATGATGTAACGATGAATTTGACCTTTGATCCTTTTGGATATCATTATGTGATCATGTTTTATTTGTCTGTATGACATTTTGTCATTGGAAGTATGTGAATTCTTGGTATTTCTGAGGTAATCCTGAACTATAGCAATCCTGAGGCATCACATGTGTACGGGATCAGAGTAAGCTTGAACTTCATCAAAATTCCCTTTGTTGAGTTACCTTAATTTATGAATGCCAAAATGTAATGAGTAAGTATGCTTTGCTTAGGTCTTTTAAGGCAACGAGTTTGCACAATTTTTTCATGTTTGAAAACCAGTCAGATTTTACAGAGTAGTTTGTCACTGAGTACAAGGTCAAGGTCAAAAATGTGCTGCAACAGTTGATAAATAATAGTTGGAAAGCACGAGCAGGAAAATGTCTGACTGTGGCTGGAGAAGAGAAGACTCCAAACCACGCAAGCAAAAATTGAGTCATTGCTGAAATGACCTATTAACTATCTCTAATAAAAAAAAAACTGCTGTCACCGATTTATTTGAATGAGTCATGCAGCTACCTCAAGTCCAAAAATGTCATTCCTAATAAGCCTTATTGACCTATGAATTTGTGTAAAACACCAGTTTTCCTGATGCTTCAAAATGTCTCGTTTGCCACTTTTGAGACAATCTGTCGGTTTGATTGTACATCTCCCAAACGGATCATCCATTCACCCAACTTCCCCAACCATATAGTCACAGCTCTGCGTTCTTCATGTTTTGGTTTTTCATCTAGACAGAAAGCCCATTTGTGCAGTAAGTGTGTGTGTGTGTGTGTGTGTGTGTGTGTGTGTGTGTGTGTGTGTGTGTGTGTGTGTGTGTGTGTGTGTGTGTGTGTGTGTGTGTGTGTGTGTGCACGCGTGCACGTGTGTGTAAAATGGTCCTTCTGCGTCCATTTTGGGAGGCAAAGTGCGTCAGAGCGTGAAGGCTAGCTGTCGCACCGAATTACATTCAGTGGTTGGGCAGAGCACTGTGTGTGTGTGTGTGTGTGTGTGTGTGTGTAAGAACACAGCTCCAGTGCTGTAAAACAAAATGAAGGAATCTCTGTCTTTTCCTGCTATGTCACCACTGCCTCTTAATCACCTCCAAAACATCGATCAGGACCAGTACTGAGTTTATTATGCGTTTTGTAAATTCTTATCCCAATCATCACAATAAATGAATGTCTAACTAGAATCATGCCTAAACCCACAGCTAGCTGAGGGTCTATCCCAGGGGTGGGCAATTCCAGGCCTCGAGGGCCGGTGTCCTGCAGGTTTTAGATCTCACCTTGGGTCAACACACCTGAATCACATGATCAGTTCGTTACCAGGCCTCTGGAGAACTTCAGGGCATGTTGAGGAGCTAATTTAGCCATTTAAATCAGCTGTGTTGGTTCAAGTACACATCTAAAACCTGCAGGGACACCGGCCCTCGAGGCCTGGAGTTGCCCACCCCTGGTCTATCCCAAAGTGAAGAGTAGCCAAAAAATGCCATGCCTAAAGTTTGGCTATAGCTGCCAACGCTGATTTTCTAGAAGCAGATATGAAGTTTTTAGTTCATTCCTGAGTTAATGTGGTGAGGTGTATGTCTGCTCCTGAGACATCGTTTTCACATATTTAAGATATGATATCTTTGACAAAAAACAGGTAAACAATTGTTTATCCTTTAGCCCATGTTAATGTTTGCATTTAATTTCAGTCAAAGCTAGTTATCAAACTGAATCCATAGGCTGTATGTGCATTGCATAGATGTAGCCGTCATTGATGCTACATAAAAAATGACTAGAATTAGAAAGGTAAGCTTAAGCGAGACTACTGTCAGTCAGTCAGTCAGCATAAACCAGTTACTAAACTCTAAATAGACCAAATTTTACTCTTCACACGTTTGTTGGATAGGAGCTGGATTCTACGTTGGCTCTTTTTTGCCCCCTAAGTCGGTGCTGAGGAAATTACTTATTTACCAACAGATCCATCTTTTGCAGACCTAAAACACGGAGATACTCAACCAGCACTGTGCACACATTCACACCTACAACAAATTTAGATTCAACCAATTAGTTTAACATACATGTCTTTGGACACTGGGATAAAGCTGGAGAGAGAAGCCAGGAAGACACAGAAGAGCGTGCATATTCTACATACAAAGGCCCCAGCCAACCACAGCATTTAACCCTAGGATTTTCTTGCTGTGCAATACATGTTAAAATAGTAATAACACACTCTAGGCCTTAGATATATTTTTGTGGACTTGATTTTCAATAAAGTTTGCTGAAATGTTTGATAGCCTTTCTATCCTAAGTTCCTTCAAGTGTAAGATGCCCAGGGGTTTTCTGCACATAGTTGCCTTTTTCGAAATATTTGATCATCTTTGGTAAGCTGTTTTCATCCTGTGCAAATACTGTTCCTGATGCAGATCAAAACATGCGCTTTCTTTCTGATTGTAGACATTGCACTTAGACACCAACAGATCAAAATCATCCACCCTTAAGCTGAATTTGCACATACTGTCTTTCCAGATTTAGAAACACTAGAAGTTTGGTTCCACCTGTCAAATCCTAAGAAAGTCCAGATCAGCTTAATTTGTTTTTAATTTTATGAATCTAAAGGTGTTTGTATGTCATTACTTTTTCTTTGTCAGTGAGCAGCTGTTTTGTTTAATTTATTTAAATCAGCTGCAAAGATTGAAATTTAACATTTATTTTGCTTTGAGTGAATCACTCTCACCTGTATGCATTGTTTCCAAGCAGATCAGATGCTTCCTTAACAAAACATTTTTTTAAACTGAGCAACTATTACCTTGGGATGTACTGACATTTTCACATCCCACTGCACACAAACATGTAGTGCCCTTAAAAAGTGCAGGCAGGGATAGTGAGGGGAGGTGGTTGTAGAGAACCAGCACACTCCTTTTCTAATCACCCGATCGCTTCATCTGAGTGTTCACCAAATGCAAACCAAAACTTTATTTTGAAGCCTTGGGGTTAGTGTTGTGGCCTATGTGCTGATTTTGTGGAAGAAATATTTATCATATTTGGACAAGAGAATGGCACACTACTACATCAGCTGATGTTAACAATCTTAGTTAGCAAGCTGTAGCCATAAACTATACAGTTGTATTTTCAGTTAGAGAAACATTTCATCACTCATTCAAGTGGCGTCTTCAGTTCATCAGTCTAAAGTAGCCTCTTGAGTGAAAACGCTACGTCCTTACCTTGCCTTGAGCATGCATCAAGATATACAGTGGTAGCTTCAGATCAGGAGGTAGAGCAGAGAAGGTTGATGCATTGAATTTGTGTAAATGTTAGATCGAAAGAACTTACGTGCTTGAATGGGTGTACATGGGTGAATAAAGCACTTTGAGTGCTCGAGTAGCAAAATGTTACATAAGAACCAGTCCATTTACAAATTAACACATATGTGTTATTTCGTTCTAAATAATGGAAAAATGAAATGTTGGAATTTGACTGACACACAAATGTCCTGGACATGTTATGTGTGAGTTCATTAAAATGCTTGTAAAAATTAAAAATGTTCCAAATATCAACAGCATGGAGGAGAGAGCAAGTTTCGTTTGAAGGTAAGGCTTAGCAGACAGCGACTCTCTATGGCTCTCTGTAAAACAAACTGTTTTTTAACCACACTGTTAAACCTTTCAGAAAAAGTGAGGAGTGAAATCCATTAGACTCACATTTTACCCTGGGAGTCTAATGGGTGTGAAGCACTTTTGGAAACACTCCTCAAATGGCTATTAGAGGAAGTATTAGGAAATTAATTTTCCATTCCTAGTGGTTGCTGATTGGTCAGTATTGAATAAAGGAGTCAAAGCACTTCTCTTTAAGCACATTTAAACCACATAGCCAAGAGCTACTGGACAGACTGCCCGATATGTTGTTGTTTAACATCTACAGTAACAAATCTTGAGTACCTGTCAAATAAAACATGTCTCTCTCTCTCTCTCTCTCTCTCTCACACTCACACTCACACACACACACACACACACACACACACACACACACTAAAACACTTCAAGATGTGGTCGTAGTCCTTTTATAAACAAAATAAACAACAACAAAAAACCAGTTTGTGAAGGCATGTCCTCAATAAGATAGCTGCAGACTCAAAGATATATAGGCTACACGCCTACACACATGCTCCACACGCATCTCTGTGTCATATGTTCTCGGTGCTGAGCAAGATATGTGTTCAATACATGTGCCACTTCCTACTGCACTCCCATCCTTACGTCTCAAATCTCATATTCCTTCCTGTTTTCACTTCTGCTGCTTACACATGAACCCTGGTAACCTTCACAGAATGAGCAAACTGAAAATCAGCTCATCTGTTTTTTCTTGAACGACGTCTTGGAGATTACTCTGTTGGTAAATTGGTACCTGTAGGAACAAAAATGAAAGTCTGTGAGGAGAAACTAAAAGTCATTTAATATAGACTGCAATTATTCTAACCACGGTTAGAGTATGAGCTTAAATGCTGAAATGTATATTTGGTGCAGAAACTAACAAATGATGACACAGGAAACTCTCTGATGATTCTAAAAACAAGAACCAGGGTAAATAACAGATACTTCTATGAAATTTACATATATTTGCGTCACTTCTATGGAATTAGAGAAGTTAAAAGCTGAACACGTGCAATAGCACATGTGGCACTGTGCGCAGTGGAAGTTGAAAGCAGGTTGAAGCGGGGTTCAGAGGACGTTAGGTCGAGCTGAGACTACCACAGTGCAAGCTGCCACAGGGCTGCGGTGGCAGCATTCTCACACCAGCCACTTCCTCAACCTTCTCACGCTATGAGGCTCGCTGAGCTGTCAGCATGGCTATATGTGCATATGTCTGTGTCTTCACGAAAGCTTTAACTCAACAGCGTTGTGTAACTGTGGTTTCACAGCAGACTGATCAGTGAGCCTAATTTTCTGTTTTAGGAAGGCATTTGCATTTTCTTTCTTATACTGTTGGTTTTCTTCTCCTCTGGGTCTATTCATAGCTTAGTGCAAAGAAGAAATTAATTTTACTCGTCCTCAAAAAAAAAACCTAAAACAAGATACCTGTACAAAAAATAGAAAACATACTGTATAACATCCAAACTGCATAAAGTATACAAAAAATGTTATGAAACACCTGAATTGTGATCACCCCCTTGTGGTGGCTAGTGGGTAATACACACTGTATGTATTAACAACTAACAAAGCCTTTCATGCGCATTAATTTTTCTTTTTTAATTGTAATATGGAGGTAAAAAGGTTTTAGCATACAAACATAGCATATTCTCAAAACAGGTGATTAATGGTCACGTTCACATTTTGACCTCAATCCTATATTAATTTGCTATTAGCTTTTAATATAATACTGGTTCTTATGATGTGGGATAGAATCAACAAGTGGTGAGCTTTATTAGCTGACATAAATCCAAAAACAAATTCCAAAAGGTAACAAACAAACAAGAAACACAGTAGATGGCAAAAACTGGAGAGTATGGAGAATAACTCAGGAATCTGTTGATGTGCATTAGACAGCAGGAGACAAGTGAGGAATAAGGCACAGCTAAAAGAACCTAACACAGGTGAACACGATCAGAAAACCAGGATGTAAACCTAAAAACACAAGCAAACACAAACTATCAAAGTAAAACAGGAAATGGCCAAAAAAACAATTCAACAGGAAAGAAAAAAATGACTGAAGATGATAAGAGAACAATTTAGGACAAGCCTGATTTTATTTACATTTTTGGCAAAGATAGTTTTAGAGGCCTGAGGTAAATGTCGTGAGATAAATGTAAGTCTTGATAGTGATTTTGTTCCTGCCTTGGTTATAGTGTTTGAGAAACAATGCTTTTATTTTGTGATGTAATTTAAAAACAAAAAATATATAGTACATATCTTAATAGTCAGAAAAATATTATTAATTTTAAATATAGGTCAAAATGTTTTACATGTACAATAGTTGTGTAAATCACTCAAAATCTAACAGGCTCGTTTGTTTGGATGTGGAGGTAATTATTTTATTTAAGTGTACATGACACATCATTCAAGGTTGCTGCTTATTCCATAAATAACTACATAAGTACTTCTTTTTTGTCCACTGCAAAAAAGAAGGAAGTATGTAGCATTTCTGCACAGAACAGTTTCACTTTGTTTTTCTCTCGCTCTTGACTCATCTTGTATCTTGTGTGTCTCAGACATCTTCTTTCTTGTGTTATACTGTGAGATCAGATTAGAGGTCACAAGGCATCTCAGTGTTCAGAAAGACTTAAAAAAACTTCTGGGGAACAAGTCTTTAAAGACTATTTTTGAACAGATTTATCCTTCCTTGGCTGTAGTCTTGTGTGAATTAGCATAAACTGACAAAATGACCGAGTGAGCTTGAACTACTGTCAGATATGAAAGTTGCTTCAACAGAAAATGCACCTGTAATCTACTTAGACATATGTCTGTCATTCATCATACTGTAAAACTGCCAATATCTTTGTCAGAAAGCTACATGCACACTTGTAGTCAGAGGTTTAGATACACCTATGATGGACACAAGTTACTGTGAGTAATGATGGGCTCATTATATCTGTACTGCTCACTATTATTTCTATTGTGATGTAAGCCCTTGGATCGCCACCTTCCTTCTCTTCTACTTCCTAAGTAGCTTCCTTCTAATGATATTATATCACTAAGCTCTCAGGTACTTTCCGACCAGTGTGGAAGTTTGCTCTGCGTATCTATAATTCCCACACGTGTTGCATGGTTGGTGTATTTTATAAGATAACATTCTGGGTATTTTTCTCTACTATCAAAGTAAAGCCAAGCAGAGATGTGATATTCTGGTGAGGGCACTGACCTTTATGTATTCTGCAAAGTACTGTGCTCATATGTTTCCCGGAGGTTTGGCTCTTACGCCAAGTTTAAAGTGCATGTTTTTGTGCATTAATGTCTCTTCAAACCACCAGATGGCAGAAGTGAGCAAACATGAACAGACGGACATGGATTACTGCTGTTCAAGCTGCTCGCCACTAAGCAGGCCAGAAACAAAACCTCCATTTTTATTTTTAACATGTACCATGATCTTATTTGGAGAACGCTGAGAACACTGTGTGACACCGTCATGCACAATGAAACAAATGCCATGAAACAAATAATGAACAAGAGAACTGAAACTCAAACGCTGTGAAGAACAACAAAATTCTTCTAAAACAATGAGAGAGACTGATAAAGTCATACAGAAATGATCAGTTCAACTTATTTTTGGTAAATGTGGTTTTACAAGTTACTGAGTCATGGGTTATACTCAGTTTTTTAACAGATGGCTTTTGGCTACATTTTGCCTTAGTTTTTGATAAATAAATAATGATACCATGTGAAATGCTATGTTGTTGCTCAACTGAGGTTGTATTTAAATATTTTAAAGCCAGATGGTTTTCTTATTATGTATTTATACATAAGACCTTAGAATCGACAGAAGTTGTTTTTTCTTCTCACCACGGCCTACAGCCTTTCTGTGATGCATGGATATTAAGAAATGAAGTTCAAATAATAATAACTTCAAAAAAAATGTTACACTAAGTTAGGCTTTATGTAATTTCAGTTCATGGTCAAGGCAACTGCCGGAGTTGAAACCGAGCACCAGAACGGGGCTGAATTTTGTACGGTTGTCGTTATGGTTCAGAAACTGCTTCCTGGGTTTTCTTCCTAAGTTTTTATATTTTAAAGATTATCATGCATTTTATTTAATATTTGGAATCATATATGCATACATTTACTTTTAACCAAAATTGTTTAAGGAAAATAATAAAATAATGTATGCTGCCTTTACATTTAAGGGCAGCATTTACAGTTTTGTAGAGACAGGCTGCAGCTTTTCATGGTTTTCCCCCTGTAGTATATATCTCTTAAAGAAATATAAATGTGCATAAAATGTAAATTTTAAATAAAAGTCACTTCCAGTAACAAGTCATCAGCTTTCAGCTAAAAGAAATGGGGCATGTATAAAAGATCATGCGAGGGTGAGTTCCTCTTTGTTTTTTGCCTCATTTGTGTTATCGAAACGTCACAGGTCTGTGACATAATGTAGATTACAAAGGTACAAAGGCATGCTGACCACTGCATCCAGTGCACAGACTGTGTGAAATCAGTGTCCTACCTTCCTGCTCCTCTCCACATTTTATTTTATTGCCAACACTACAAATCTGTTTTATTTTTGTTATATCAGCTCTACATTTTTAAATACAAACACCTGCATTTTATGTCCAACAGATGTTATCAGTGATTTTATTTTTTCATGAAAAATCCCAAAACAAAACAAAGATTTTAGAGATATTAGAATGCATTTCTTCATTTCATATATAGGATTCTTGAAGTGAACACAATTTTAAAAACTCCTCTCTCTGTACATTCTGTGCAAGAAAAAGGTAAATGAATATAACTGTCAGCTGCTGCAGCCTTTGTCTGTTGCACTCTGTAGACTGCGTTCATTAAAAAGTACAAGGAACAAGGAAGTGGGTGGAGGAACACATTTCGCAAGTGTTAAGCATTTCTTCATCAACTTGGGTTTGGTGTTGCTGATGACTCATTTTGCTCTCAGTATGTTTTCTGTCTCAATCATGTGGACACAGCAGAGAAACTTTTATCTGGCAATAGGTGAGCTGCATTTGACATTTTTAGGTTGATCTGTCTTATTTTTCTATACTTACACAAAGGGTCAGCGTGACAAGCACTGTTACATTCAAAATGCCTTAAATTTAGAGTTAAATTTCCTTACACCAGATCTTTTCTTTAGTGTGTCTATATCAGAAACAAAACATGTTCATGTCTTGTTTCAGGTGTTTAATGAACCTTTGTTTTTTCTGCAGTCTCTTATCTCTTCATCTCATCTTCAGCTTCTGCAGGTCAGTCTTCTTTTGCGAAATTTGTTTCGGATTATAAGGTTTTGCATAAATATCACCACATGCAGAAAATGCTGAGCACTCTGTTGTCTTGTCTCTTTCTTTTGCTAGATTTTAACATCAGTTTAGTTGGGCCAGCTCGGTGCTATGGAAGAGTAGAAGTCTATAACAGCACCAGCAGGGGAAAACTCTGTGATGATTCCTGGGTCTTAAATGATGCTATAGTGGTCTGCAGAGAGTTGAAGTGTGGGAAGGCACTGGCAATCTCTCAGTCGGTCAGCTTTAATTCATCAAAAGAAGAAATGTGGCTTGCTGATGTAAACTGTTCGGGGCGAGAAACGTCTCTAATGCAGTGTCCTCATGGAAGATTTGGAGAAAATGGCTGTGAACGCAATAAGGGTGTGGTTGTTGTCTGTTCAGGTGATTTACATCTACATTTTAGAGCTAGGCCCATAGAGCTTTATAAGTCAATACACTTTGATGCAGGCATGCCACTTTGAGGTTAATAGGTGCAGTACAGGGGTGTAACACTTCCTACCTCAGAGCAGTTCCAAGATAAATTAGATTAATGATAAATGGTATTCATATAATTCCTGCAGTACAGTTGGCATTATAATAAGTAGACAAAGGAATGTGAGAATGCAAAATGATAATATGAGGTTAAGCATATTGCCTGTTTTGATCGTCACTGTAAACAAACACAAGAAGAAAAGTAAGAACAGTAAAGCTTCTGAACAGGAATATGAACCATCAACAAGTGACATGATGTGGCTGCAAAAATATCACTTATGCATTAATGCCTGTGAACCTTGTATATAAATATCTATTGTATATATCTGTATTTCTTGACATGCAAAGAGCATCTTATAGAGGAAGTCTTCATGACAGTTAGGATCAGCAGTTGAGTTGCTAAATTTAAAGTAACAAGTTGTGATTATGAATGACACTTCACAGTTGCCAACAGGTCTATTTTGATGATATTTAGTACAGTGTACAGTAATAGATTCCTAGACGACTGAAGTGAATGAATGCAAAATGTCTTACTTTAACACTGTAAAAGTGGTATGGACTGAATGCTACTTTGTTTTCCTATTTTTAATGTAGAGACCCTGCAGCAGCCCAACATCTCCCTGGCATCTCTTGATGAAGTACAGGTCTGGGGTCCTAATGCAGATGCAGAGATCACCAAGGGCCATAGCTTTGTCTTAACCTGCTTCATTAACTCAAGCATCAATCCAAGCCATTTCAGTCTGATCTTCTCCAACATCCCACACATCAAGCCATCTGTCAACAACTCAGCTTCCTTTAGTTTCCCTGTAGCTGAGTATAAACACCAGGGCAACTATAGCTGTGTGTATTACATAACTCTGGAATCAGAGAACTTAACTTCTACCGAGTCAGCACCGATTCATGTCGTCATCAAATGTAAGTACTGGACATAAATATCACCATTACTGTATGTCATCTTCAGTAATTTACAGGGTCACTTGATCCAGTGCAACAAGTTCAAATGTGTAATGGAAAATGATAACACAACCAGCAATTCAAAGTAATACTTCCAAAAGTCGTCATTCCTGTATTATGTAAACATTAAGCAAACACTTTTTAAGATGGATCAGCTTTTACATCAACACTGTACTCACCAGCCACTTCATTAGGTGTACTCGTTCAACTTCATGTGGCAGCAACTCGATGCAGAAGAATTTTATTTAACCCTTTAAATAAAGGGGAGATCGTGGCTGAAGAGTTGGCAGTTTGTCTTGTAATCAGAAGGTTGCCGGTTCGAACCCCGGCTCCAACAGTGTCGGTCGTTGTGTCCTTGGGCAAGACATTTCACCCGTTGCCTACTGGTGGTGGTCAGAGTGCCTGGTGGTGCCAGTGTCCGGCAGCCTCGCCTCTGTCAGTGCGCCCCAGGGCAGCTGTGGCTACAATGTAACTTGCCATCACCAGTGTGTGAATGGGTGGATGACTGAACGTGTAAAGCGCTTTGTAGTCCTTAGGGACCAAGTAAAGCGCTATATAAATACAGGCCATTTACCATTTAAGACCTACCATAGAACCAAGTCCGCCAGAGCTTATCTTTATATTTTTACATGCCGTAGTGCCATTTTTGGGAGCATTTCAAGTTGCTATACATCAATACAACCATTATAGCCCAAACTTTAATAATATGTATGCATTAAGTGCAAAATAACTACACAAATGGCAAAAAAGTGCCGTAAACTACAAAAAAAATTGAAAATCGTTTTTGGTTTTTTTACATCTAGTTAGAGAAATTTAAGAGGTTTATCCCTCAAAACTGTATATACAAAAACATTGCACAAAATAGTTTCCAACAACAGGAAATTTATTTTGAGTGTCTTCATGTTTTTGTTTTTGAGATACACCAATTTTTATATACTGCAGGAAAAAATGAAAATAAATATTATAATGCAAATTTGCAAAAAAAAACAAAACAGCATGTGCATCAAAATAAACTATTTCCAGCAGTGCAATTTGAGTTCTAAGCATCCCAGAAACTATACAGAAAAGCATAGAGTCAAACATGACTTTTAAAAAACCCCCACCAGTGTAGGCTTATAAGGCCCCGAAGGTAAAAAAACAAAAAAAACAAACAAACTACATTTTCTTGTTGCTGCAAGTGCTTTTTATGCAATTTTTGCAAAGCTTTATGTGGAAGGAAACTGTGACCTAGGACAAGCTGATGGCATAAGATGTAAGTACAACTCATCTGGTTTCATATGCAAATTTTTTTATTGCGCTAGCTTACGTGGTTGCAGTTCTACAGTGATTTTTAAAAAAAGTTACGCAAAACGGAGCGTTCCCGCTCCGACCGGTTTTAAAGGGTTAAGGGATTTTAAATGCTGGTGGTCCGAGTATTTCTGAATCTGTGGATGTACTGTGATTTTCCCTCACAACCATCTTTAGGGTTTACAGGGGATGATCAGAACATTTTTTCTGCTCTTGCTCTTGACGAAGGCGGTCGCACTTTTCTCCTCTCCTCCTCCTCCTCTCCCTTAGCTTCCCTGCTTAGCCTCTTATGTCCTTGTCTAGTCTCGTGTTTTTTGTATTACTTTTCCCTGGAACACTCTCTCACAGTCTGTTCTCTAAAACCTAAAAGAGGAATTATGGATTGGATCAACTGGTCCCTAAATGCAATTGACACCCCATTCTCAATGAGAAGTTTGGGCTCGGGTGAGCCTGAGTGCTGAGGATATCTACCTATTCGGAACCATGGTAACAGGGTTCTGGCGGATCGGAGCTGGCTTGGCCCTGACTTATCGAAGAATTAAGAAAGCGGAACCGGCTGTTCAAACTCCCACAAGGCTGCCCGCTGGGATTGAAACGATGGGAGAGGAGTGAGTTTCTCAAAATGGGCTCATTGAGTGCAGCACGGATAAGATCTTGGAGAGGCTACGGCTGCTGTGACTGCAGACTGGATACATCTCGGAAGGGCTAGCTTGGAATAACATCTCTGGGCGCAAATTGGATGACATCTCGGGGAGGCACACTGCCGTGAGTTCTCAGAAATCGGCTCCTTGAGCACAAGAAATGACAACATCACAGAACGCAAGTATGGTGAAGCTCGCGGCTCTCCAACGTGAGATTGAGAGACCAGTGTTGGACTGTAGAACTGCTTTGAAATTCTCATGAGCCGTTTGCACTAAAGTAAAAACCACCATCACTTATGCGGAGACCCCTTTGGCGCCAGTTGCGGTCTCAAGGCTGGAGCTGAACAACAACACCCTGATAACGACTGTGTTTAGTCTGTTCCTTCCCATTCCATGCAAGGTCACCTGGGTTGGCTGGAAGACTGTTTACTTAGCCTAGCAGGGCGAAGGACACTGTCTCAGCTGAACTCTGGACATGCACACACATACATATACACTGATATGCACACACTCATCCCCCCTCCCGTTCCAAATGCCTTCGACGCTTGTTCCCTTCCGATGCTGACGGGGATCAAGGAGACCAGCGCACGCAGGCTCGGATGTACTGTCTAATTCGGCTGTCTCTCACCCTTTACCCACCCCTGTTGCTTGTCATGTGTTTCTTTGGTGCATTAAGAGTTTTTTCATGTGCAGAGGTGTTTTTTTTCTGTTCTCAAACTGATCTCCCTGTTGGAGCTCAGTCTGGGGGGAGTTGTTTTTTTCTCCTTATCTTTCCTCATGTGGTGCATTTTCCATTGTTATACCTCTCTGACCTGTCTTCCCCATGTGATGGTTTGTGTAATGTATGTATGGTCAGAGGGTAAGATGGCGCCGCCATTGCGTGCAATAGGTCGACAGCCTTATGAAATTTCCCCTTGTGGGACTAATAAAGGTATATCAATATCAATATCAATATCCAAAAAGGAGAAAATATCTACAAGCTGATTGGAAGGCAACACTAACTCAAATAAATTGTTCAGCCAAAGTCTGAAGATCAGCTCTGAAAGCACAAAACATCAGACCTTCCAGTAGATGAGCTACACCAGGTAAAGACTACACTAAGTTCCTCTACTGTCAGTTAAGAACAGAAAACTGAGGCTACATTTCACACAGGCTCACCAATATTAGACTACAGAAGACTGGTTGTTGTTCCCTGTTCTAATGAGTACTGATTTGTGCAACATTCAGATAGTAGTATCAGAAATTGGTGTAAACAGCACTCCACATCTAAACTCAGCAACTCAGTGTTACCTTGGGTCCCAGTGTTCCAACATCTGGAAGAACTGGAGATTGACGATGTACAACACAAACTCTACGGCAAGAGGGCGAGAAGTAATAATCATCAGTAATATCAGGTAAAGGGGGAGATATCATCCTTTTCACTCTCCTAGATTAGGTATTAAGCTCTAGGACCAACTGGTGCGATGAAGGCGTTGAATGCGAGAACAGCTGACCTGAAAGAGAAGATCGTGGTTGTACTGGGAACCTGGTCCATCTGTGCCCGACTACCAAAACTACAGAAAGTTTACTAGAAGATGTGAATGCAGCATTACAGACAATCCCTGCTGAGACCGTAACTGAAACCAACCAGCTGATCTACACCATGGCAACAGTAATCCTTTAGATGCTTGGCTACAAGATAAACAAACACAAGGAGCAGTACCCCTTCCTGCAGTTTCTTACATCACTCATGTTGCAAGACAAAAGTCATCTGTTATGATGTTAGAGCGCTTCAACAGACAGCATGCTAATGCCGCTCTGTTTCCACACTAAGTGCTGCTCGCAACTGATCTTGAAACGGTGAAAGCAGAGCTAGTGGCAACTTGTCTGGTATGCTAATCTTCCATCAGTCTCCCATCAAGAGAAAAAAATGCAAGTTGCTGGCCTCTTAGCTTGACAACTTCCAGCCATTTTTAACAGGACATGGAGATGCCCATGAGAATATCTACCCCATACATACTGTCACAGACAACAGATAACTCCATATACAAGATAACAGTAAAGTAAGGGATGGATGGATCAAGCCAAATTAAAAAAGAAAAAGAAAGAAAACCTGACCACAGCCTTACTGCTTCCATAAGAATTATGAAGATAAGTTACAGGATAAGCTGTTCATCAAATGCACTTTATTAACTGATCATCAGCTAGTCAGGTCTGTTTTAATACAATTCCACAATGTGTCTGGGAGTGTGGACTTTCCATCAACTGCCTCAACTGCAAAGAAACCCAAGTGTGAAATCAGGACCCACACACCATTTGATTGTCAGTCATAGCACTTTTATTCGGATCCACAATGTTTTCCACTGCTACAGCACCTTGTGTTCAACTGGGAAGCCAGCTTTCCAGCTCCCTCCCACACCACACACACCTCTCCTTCCCAACTCCAGACACTAAAAGGGGGGAGAGCTTATCAGTTAAAATCCCTCACACCTGTACTCTTCGACCTCCCGGTACTGCCCCTCCACTGCAGCAGAGTCAGAGACCGAACCTCTGCCACACCAAGAGCAACATCTCAGACTCTTCAGCTATATTGAACAGTATCATGTATGGCAAAAACTAAACACACCATATCAGCACAAACACTTTGCACTAACTTTTAAGCACAGATGTAAATGAGTTTGGTTTTGTTGTACTGTACCTGGGCACTCAGCAGTCATTGAGGCCACCATGAACTAATTGCTTCCATATTGTAATCCTTTATTTCTTAGTTCCTTGGCTGCTGCTGGTCTATTTAGTAGTTCCTCCTGCGATCCTGCTGCTACTGCTGGTCTTGACGGTGGTGTGTCTGGTAATCAGGAGACGACGAGCAAAACAACGTGAAGGCCATGTCCAGATGCAAAGTCTGTCCTTACCTGTGCAATGTATCAAATGAACAAATATGTCGGTGATATAGATGTGCATCAGTCAGTCAATCTTTTCTACTACTTATGTTTCAGTTACTGCCACAAATCGTTATGAAGATGAGGAGGAGGAGGAGGAGGAGGAGGAGGAGGAGGAGGAAGAGGAGAGGGACTATGTGAATGTTCAACCAGTGGACAGAAACGACACACAAGAAGTGGATGAAAACAAAACTGATGATCATGATTATGAGAACATGGAGAATGAAGATAATTACATAGGATGCACACTGCTGTCTGTGAGTATAGAGGACAGAGCAGAGGAAGATACAGATGAAACCAGTGATGATGATAATTATGAGAACATGAAGGATGAAGATAATTACAAAGGATGCACACCACTGTCTGTGAGTATAGAGGACAGAACAGAGGAAGACACAGATGAAACCAGTGATGATGATAATTATGAGAACATGAAGGATGAAGATAATTACAAAGGATGCACACCACTGTCTGTGAGTATAGAGGACAGAGCAGAGGAAGACACAGACAAACCCAGTGATGATGATGATGATGATAATGAAAACGACTATGAAAATGTAACGGAGGAATATGCTGAACAAACTGTAGACATTTATGGAGAGGAGCAGAAATTTTATCAAATCTTTTAGGTTTCCAATGATTAGTATCAACCTGGGGAGCCAACATATGAGAACTACACAAGAAGAATACACACATCAACACTTTGAAGTCCTTTGATCTTCTCGGTGTGAACTTCTATTTCATAGTGTGACATGAATCTAATATCTAATAAAATCTAATGCAGTGTTTGTTAACTCAGCCAAGGCAGTTATGTTTATGTACGTGAGTCATTCTGTCTATATGTACAAAAAACTGTACAATAGCTTGAAAGGTTTTTAACAATTTTTGATTAAACCTTGTAGGGGTGTAGGACAGGGTCATGTTAACAATCCGTTAACATGACCCTTACATCCACCAAAGTCACCAAAGTCAACTCAGTTAGTTAAAACTGATATAAACCCATATACTACAACAAAGAAACTAGGATTTTTACACATGCGGTGTGAGCTGTCAACATATAGAAAATACCTAAAGTCCTACCTTAACTGCAACCACTCCTTCAAGGTCAATAGATTGAGCTGAAGGTACCACATATGATATATATGGATATATAAGTTCAGGATCTGTGCTAACAAAACCACGAAGGCAAGGCACCGAGGAGGTATCCTGATTAGATTACTCAGCCTCTTCACTTGGCTCCTTTCAATGTGAATGAGCAGAAGCTCTACTTTGAGCTTCCTCTGGATGTCTACTATATTTACACTACCTGCAACACTGAACCAAACCACTACCCAGAGGAAACTCATTTCAACAGCTTACATCAGGGGTGCCCAATCCCGGTCCTCGAGAGCTACCGTCCTGCAGCTTTTAGATGCATCCTTGTTCCCACACACCTGAATCAAATGAATGGCTTGTTATCAGGCCTTTGCCAAACATGATGGCATGCTGAAGAGGTAATCAAACCATTTGATTCAGCTGTGTTGGAGTAGGGATGCATCTAAAAGCTGCAGGATAGTAGCTCTCGAGGACTGGGATTGGGCAGCCCTGGCTTACATCCACAACCTCATTTATTTGGACACTATGCTGAGCTTAGTCCTGCTGACATCCCACAAGTCTACCAGGACAGCTCATGCTTCACTTTCCCACCACTGTGAACCGGATCCCACCAGGCATTCTGTTTCTAGCACAGAATCAAGGCCTTGGATTTGGAGCTGATGACTCATCTTCACTGCCGGCCAAAAAATCAAATGTAGGTTGAATGTTGTCATTTTTATCGATGCCTACACAACATGCCATTTGCAAAAAGAAGTTGCCAGGATTGCCCCATGTCTCTGACACTATTTGTTATATTCAGTGTTGGGAAGGTTATTTTAAAATGTATTCCACTACAGATTACAGAATACATGCCCCAAAATGTATTTTGTAACATATTCTATTACGTTACTCAATGAGAGTAACGTATTCTGAATACTTTGGAATACTTAATATATTATCATGCTTTTTACAACTACATGGATGCACTATTGCCATGTGATT
Source organism: Rhamphochromis sp. 'chilingali' (assembly GCF_963969265.1). Taxonomy (NCBI): domain Eukaryota; kingdom Metazoa; phylum Chordata; class Actinopteri; order Cichliformes; family Cichlidae; genus Rhamphochromis; species Rhamphochromis sp. 'chilingali'. The sequence continues at coordinate 31,449,386 of NC_137942.1, read as the reverse complement.
TATTACTATTACTGAAGGTTACTCGCCATACCAATACCTTATTATACAATGACTAACGTAGGGTGGACATTAGGTAAGATTGCACTTTTTGCAGCCATCTCGTATAGAAAACTATTCCGCGTGTATATAAAACAGGTCCGCGGCTCCGAATGGTAGTAAAGGGACCTCTGGCTAATACGTCGGGTTCCGTGTCGGGCCCGTAACTAGTTTTACTGTCTCTCGCTAGCAAAGAGAGGCGTTGAAAGGCTGCTTCAACTGAACTTATTGTTTCAGAGGAAAACATGAACACTGTGTACAGTCGAGTCTTAATAGCTTACTTACAACTGGGCTCGTCAGGCACTGTTTTTGGCTGCAGTGGTTATTATTATAGTTACTTGCTTCATACATGCTATGCATGTAACACACTGCCTATTGCCTTCATATTAAATAATTTTTTGAATAATACTTTTTAAATATATTTCTTCACATAATTATGCAAGTAGGGTTGGACATGGGCCGCGAGATTGAGACACAGGCATTAGAGCCTCTTAATGTGTGTTTTGTTTGAGTTTCCACCGGCGTGGAATTACCAAAAATAAAGAGGGCATAGCCTAGCATATGAGACTGGAAAAGACCGCTGTGTAATCCATTTATTTCAACAAAGTAACTGTATTCTGAATATCACCTTTTTAAATGGTAACTGTAATGGAATATATTACAATATCATTTGATATTGGAAAGCATCAGTAATTAATTAGAGATTATGTATCGGAATTTCAGGAGCAGGACCACGCCTCCAAACACGTTCCTTCCGGTTGTCATCTATATAGGTTCCCCCAGTTCTGCAAGCTGTTCATTCTCGTTTACGTGCCCCACCTTCCCTTCCTCCTTGTTCTCAATTCTTTAACTTCTTCATTTCTTTTTAGTGCATGGGTATCTGCCAGGCCCGGGAGCCATCAACAGTACCGTTCGAGGCCTTCCCCAAACCACAGCTCAATTCATGTCAAAGCATTCACATTTACCTACGAAAACGCTGTCAAACCTAAAATGCGGACGTGGGCCCAGCTAGTGAATGTATTCTTAATGTAGCAGTGATGGCCTGGCTTCTAATGGGTTTTGCCCCATAGATAATAGACCCTAGCTGCCATGGCTAGCCAGCCCCATGACCAACCTAACCTAGCTCCTTAAACTAGCCCCTAGCTAAGAAGAACTGTTTCATAAATTTCAAAGATGAACTAAGTAAATAAAACACATACATACATATATAAGAGCATCTGAGAAGGCTGACTGTATTGTAGCCAGGCTGACAAAGAGTCACAGCTCTGTTGAACCTTTATCTATTATTAATCTTAACTTGACAAACTTCATTACAAATAAAATTTCAACCATTCAAGATGGAAAAAGAGGAATTTATACTGCTTTTCTCATCTTTCTGAGGTAACATTAATAATTAGTTAGTCCATTCCATCAGCATATCTATTGGCCCCCAACTCTATAAGATTATTCAGTATTGCCTATATGGCTCATATTTGATCCAAGTGTTTTACCCAATTAAAGCTTTTCTTCAAAAGTCTCTGTGCTTGTCTTGCTTGGCCTCGCAGTGGGTACCATACTGCATATGAAGATGCTACCTAGTTCTATTTATATACATACTAGTTATATTTATGTATTACACCAGACACACACACCATCTTGATTAAACTACGGCCATGTCTTAAAGACAAAGACCTTGAGCACCTGTGATTTTCTACTTTAATGACATGAAATATGGTGTCCAAACACATTTCACAGACCAGATGCTGATTCAGAGTAGCAATACCATGAATAATGTGACAAAACCTTGGGTTGAGTTTTGACCAGGATGTAGACCTGCATTCTTTCATCTACATTGTATTACCATCAATAACCCTGTAACACCAAGTGTGTCATATTTGATAAATGATATTTGAGGCATCATCAGTGTGATGCTATTTTTCTTGACAAAGTTGATGCATATATCAGTCACATGTAGTTCTTTCTGGAATCTTTGGTTTTTAGTCAGTTGTTCATTAGTTAGACTGTAATGTTAGTCACACTTTGCTTCGTGATACTTTTGTACTGTGACAGCTGTAGTTTCAAAATATATGCAACACTAACACTGCAACCTTTGATCAAAATAGTTTCATATATTTTTGTTTTCATCTTGCTGTCTCTTGTCAGAAAACATAAAAGCGGTGAGAAACTAAGTGTGAAATGCTTAGTTCCTCTTTATTTCATCTGCAGTACGCCCAACAATGGAAATTCTTCTGAGCTTGGTGTGGACTTCTACTTCTCTGTGAAACTGATAAGCTGTGTTGAAGGTCATAATTGATGAGAGCTGTGACCCAGATATCAAACAGCATCTTTTTGCATCAAGTCAGCTACATTATCACAGTTTAAAAAATGTTTTATTACACACACACATACACACATATATATATATATATATATATATATATATATATATATATATATATATATGTATATATATGTGTGTATATGTATATGTATATATATATATATATATATATATATATATGTGTATATGTATATGTATATATATATATATATATATATGTGTATATGTATATGTATATATGTATATGTATATATGTATATGTATATGTATATATGTATATGTATATATATATATGTATATGTATATACACATATGTATATGTATATACACATACACACACACACATATATATATATATGTATGTGTATATGTATATATATATATATATATATATATATATATATATATATATATATATATATATAATATATAAAAACACCCAGCACGCCCCTGCGGGCGGTTTATCCTTTAAGCTCGGGTCCTCTACCAGAGGCCTGGGAGCTTGAGGGTCCTGCGCAGTATCTTAGCTGTTCCCAGGACTGCGCTCTTCTGGACAGAGATCTCCGATGTTGTTCCCGGGATCTGCTGGAGCCACTCGCCTAGCTTGGGAGTCACCGCACCTAGTGCTCCGATTACCACGGGGACCACCGTTACCTCCACCCTCCACATCCTCTCGAGCTCTTCTCTGAGCCCTTGGTATTTCTCCAGCTTCTCGTGTTCCTTCTTCCTGATATTGCTGTCATTCGGAGCCGCTACATCGATCACTACGGCCGTCTTCTTCTGTTTGTCTACCACCACTATGTCCGGTTGGTTAGCCACCACCATTTTGTCCGTCTGTATCTGGAAGTCCCACAGGATCTTAGCTCGGTCATTCTCCACCACCCTTGGGGGCACCTCCCATTTTGACCTCGGGACTTCCAGGTTATACTCGGCACAGATGTTCCTGTACACTATGCCGGCCACTTGGTTATGGCGTTCCATGTATGCCTTGCCTGCTAGCATCTTGCACCCTGCTGTTATGTGCTGGATTGTCTCTGGGGCATCTTTACACAGCCTGCACCTGGGGTCTTGCCTGGTGTGATAGACCCCAGCCTCTATGGATCTTGTGCTCAGAGCTTGTTCTTGTGCTGCCATGATTAGTGCCTCTGTGCTGTCTTTCAGTCCAGCTTTGTCCAGCCACTGGTAGGATTTCTGGATATCAGCCACCTCCTCTATCTGCCGGTGGTACATACCGTGCAGGGGCCTGTCCTTCCATGATGGTTCCTCATCTCCCTCCTCTTTCTTGGGTTTCTGCTGCCTGAGGTATTCACTGAGCACTCGGTCAGTTGGGGCCATCTTCCCAATGTATTCTTGGATGTTCGTTGTCTCATCCTGGACTGTGGTGCTGACACTCACCAGTCCCCGGCCCCCTTCCTTCCGCTTAGCGTACAGCCTCAGGGTGCTGGACTTGGGGTGAAACCCTCCATGCATGGTAAGGAGCTTTCTTGTCTTTATGTCAGTGGCTTCTATCTCCTCCTTTGGCCAGCCTATTACCCCAGCAGGGTACCTGATCACGGGCAGGGCGTACGTGTTGATGGCCCGGATCTTGTTCTTACCATTCAGCTGACTCCTCAGGACTTGCCTGACCCTCTGCAGGTACTTGGTGGTTGCAGCTTTTCTAGCGGCCTCTTCATGGTTCCCATTCGCCTGCGGGATCCCCAAGTACTTGTAACTGTCCTCTATGTCTGCAATGTTGCCTTCTGGTAGTTCAATCCCCTCAGTTCTGACTACCTTCCCTCTCTTTGTTACCATCCGACTACACTTCTCCAGTCCGAACGACATTCCAATGTCATTGCTGTATAGCCTGGTAGTGTGGATCAGTGAATCGATGTCTCGTTCACTCTTGGCATACAGCTTGATGTCATCCATGTACAGGAGGTGGCTGACAACTGCTCTGTTCCGTAGTCGGTATCCGTAGCCAGTCTTGTTAATGATCTCACTGAGGGGGTTCAGGCCTATGCAGAACAGCAGTGGGGACAGAGCATCTCCTTGGTAGATCCCGCACTTGATGGTGACTTGTGCTATGGGCTTGGAGTTGGCCTCTAGTGTTGTACGCCACATCCCCATTGAGTTCCTGATGAAGGCTCTTAGGGTCCCATTGATCTTGTACAATTCTAGGCATTCCAGTATCCAGCTGTGGGGCATTGAGTCATAGGCCTTCTTGTAATCAATCCAGGCAGTGCACAGGTTGGTCAGTCTGGTCTTGCAGTCTCGGCTGATTGTTCTGTCTACCAGTAGCTGGTGTTTTGCGCCTCTGGTATTCTTGCCAATTCCTTTCTGTGTCCCGCTCATGTATTGACCCATGTGCCTGTTCATCTTAGCCGATATGATGCCTGACAGGAGCTTCCATGTAGTACTGAGGCAGGTTATTGGTCGGTAGTTGGAGGGGACCGGTCCCTTCTTGGGGTCCTTGGGGATCAGGACCGTCCGGCCTTCAGTTAGCCATTCCGGGTGTCTCTCGTTAACTAGCATCTGGTTCATTTGTGCTGCCAGACGCTCGTGGAGTGCAGTCAGCTTCTTCAGCCAGTAAGCGTGAACCATGTCGGGCCCTGGTGCTGTCCAACTCTTCATACTGGAGACCCTTTCTTGGATATCTGCCACTGTGATGGTTACTGGACCCTGTTCAGGGAGGTCGCTGTGGTCTGCCCTCAGATCCTCTAGCCACTGAGCATTGCCGTTATGGGTTGCATCCTTCTCCCATATGCTCTTCCAGTATTGCTCCGTCTCCAGCCTTGGTGGTGCTGTTCTCTTATTGTTCCCTTGCCACTGAGAGTACACCTTTGCTGGTTCTGTGGAGAACAGCCGGCATGCCTTCATATTTATCTGTCTCGCTCATGTCTGCGGTAGGCTTGCTTAGCATAGGGGGTCTAGCCTTAGGACCCTTACTGGATACAGACGCCCCAGGCAGGAATCGAACTTGTATATGTATATATATATATACCTGGTTATTTAGCTCGTCATATTGCAGCCACAGAAATTATTTTGTCCATGAAACCATGAAGCTGCACTTTCTTTTTGCCTTATAGTCTGATTTGTCATAACTTCTCCGTTTTGTGGTAAGCTTTTCTTTGGCTGTCACTTCTTCACCCTGACCTGTCTTATTTGGCTCAGAATAAATGAAATATATATCCTCCTGCTTTTACACACGCACTCACATAAGCTCAGCGATTCTCTGCGCGATCAACCTCTCACATGTTTAAGCTTGCTGCGGGAGATTTCACTTGTCATGTTTGCATAGTGAGCTAACGATTAATAAGACAATGTCAGAGGAATTGGTGCACAAATTTTCATCACTCACAGATCAGTGCTGTCGCTCTCTATACACAGTTCGCGCGATTGCAAAGTGAAAGCAAAAAAACAAGCGCAAATTCAAACGCGATTTCAATATGTCACATATTGACAGTGGCTCACCGATGCCAATGACATAATTACCCAGCTACATTTCTGAAAGAATGCAAAAGCATTGACATATATTTTTCCTTCCTACAATAGCCCGACGGGCAGGGAAGAGATAGATTTTGGTAGCCAGACTGAAAAAAATCGCTAGCCCCAGGACGTCGGGCTAGCGATATTGCGAGCCCTGTATCTGATTGAGGAATCACTCATCTTTGTAAAAGAGAGTTTATTACAGAGAAATGTCTCTTTCCAAAATAAAAGCTATACTATCCGCTTCTTCTGGGCTATATTCTCAGCAGCATAAGGAGAATCATGTGCTAACAGCTGTCTAAATGACTCGGCTAAAGTTAGTAGCATGCTTGTTGTTTTTGTCTTTGCACTAGGATGATGTCGGCGTAAATGTGCAGTCATATTCGTTGTGTTCCCACTAGTGATTTCAGGTTAATCTCGTTGAAATGACCTTAACGCCACAACACGGCAAATCTCCGTTAACGAGCTACCGCCGATCGCCCCGTGCATGGGGCTAGACGGCCAACACGTTAACGAGCTAACTGCGCTAACACACTAGCTCCCACCCATGTAATTGAGCATTGCACGGCACATCCAACATACTGTTTTACTTTAGTCCATGACTCGCTTACCTTCAGGGTCATACGTCACATGAAAACCAAAATAATTCCAAACGCCAGATCTGGAGAGCTTAACTTCTGTCTTGCTAGCTTGCCCTGCGCTCTTCCTTCTGACTATGCTGTCTGTGTTGGCGGAGTAGTCGAACGCAGATTCACTGAGCGCTCAACACAGACAGCATCGTCAGAAGGAAAGTTGATAAAATAAATTACAAATGTTGTATTGTTCGATACATATGTGTACCGAACCGAAAGCACTGTATCGAACGGTTCAATATCGATACGAATATCGTTGCACCCCTAATATACACTCAACAAAAATATAAACGCAACACATTTGTTACTGCTCCCATTCCCCATGGGATGGACGTAGAGACCTAGAATTCATTCCAGATACACAATATAACCATCCATACCATCCATTGGGATAATCCATCCCACCTCACAGGTGTGCCACATCAGGATGCTGATCTGACATCATGAGTAGTGCACAGGTGTACCTCAGACTGCCCACAACAAAAGGCCACCCTGGAATGCGCAGTTTTGTCTCACAGCAAAATGCCACAGATGCCACAAGCAATGAGGGAGCGTGCAATTGGCATGCTGACAGCAGGAATGTCAACCAGATCTGTCGCCCGTGCATTGAATGTTCATTTCTCAACCATAAGCCGTCTCCACAGGCGTTTCAGAGAATATGGCAGCACATCCAACCGGCCTCACAACCGCAGACCTCGTGTAACCACACCAGCCCAGGACCTCCACATCCAGCAGGTTCACCTCCAAGATCGTCTGAGACCAGCCACCCAGACAGCTGCTGGAACAATTGGTTTGCACAACCAAACAATTTCTGCACAAACTGTCAGAAACCGTCTCAGGGACGCTCAACTGCATGCCCGTCGTCCTCATCGGGGTCTTGACCTGACTCCAGCTCGTCGCCGTAACAGACTTGTGTGGGCAAATGCTCACATTCGATGGCGTCTGGCACGTTGGAGAGGTGTGCGCTTCACGGATGAATCATGGTTCACATTGTTCAGGGCAGATGGCAGCTGAGAATGTCCCAGTTCTTGCATGGCCAGCATACTCACCGGACATGTCACCCATTGAGCATGTTCGGGATGTGCTTGACCGGCGTATACGACAGCGTGTACCAGTTCCCACGAATATCCAACAACCTCGCACAGCCATTGAAGTGGAGTGGACCAACATTCCCCAGGCCACAATTGACAATCTGATAGACTCCATGCGACGATGTGTTGCACTGCATGAGGCAAATGGTGGTCACACCAGATACTGACCGGTTCTGGGTCCCCAGACCCCCAATAGTGCAAAAAACTGCACATTCCAGGGTGGCCTTTTGTTGTGGGCAGTCTGAGGTACACCTGTGCACTACTCATGATGTCAGATCAGCATCCTGATGTGGCACACCTGTGAGGTGGGATGGATTATCTCAATATAGCAGATGTGCCCACTACCACACATTTGGACTGATTTGTGACCACTGTTTGGGAGGGATGGTTATATTGTGTATCTGGAATGAATTCTAGGTCTCTACGTCCATCCCATGGGGAATGGGAGCAGTAACAAAGGTGTTGCGTTTATATTTTTGTTGAGTGTATATATATGTGTGTATATGCACCCTGATGAAAAGTGGGCTACTGGAACAAGAAGGCATCGGTGGGCAAGAGACGAAAACAGGGCGTTGTTGGAATGCTACTACGCAAGTAACCCCGGCGGAAGGGGCTACATGAATAGGATGAGGGACCTATGGATTCTTCAATACCCAACATCCACAATGACGGCGAAACAACTAGTAGCTCAGTGTTCCAACATTCGAAAGAAGGGACTGCTCTCACAGCTAGAGATTGACGAGGTACAACACAAATGCTACGGCAAGGAGGAGTCAGGACGCCAGGTCAGGGGGGCGATATCACCACCCCCACCCGAGATTGGGTACATAGCCCCAAGTGCGATAGGAGAAGGATCGTTGAGTGCGAGAGGAACTGACCTGAAAAATAGGATCATGGCCAAGCTTGAAACCTGGATCCCCCGTAGCCGGTTACCAAGATTACGTGAAGTACCCTCACAAGGTCTGCTAGATGATGTTAATGCAGCACTACGGGCAATACCTACAACCACGATTACCGACACTAACAAGCTGATCTACAATACGGCAGCAGTGATCAGTGAGATGCTTGGCTACAAGTTGAACAGCGACAAGGGGCAGTACCCTCCATGGAGAAGGAGGCTAGAGGGCAAGATCAAAGTAGCACGGAGGGAGGTTAGCCAACTAACGGAGTTGCAGCAAGGTGCGACAAATAAGGTGCCTAAGAAATACAGCAAGCTGTCCATACCTGAGGCCTTGGAAACTGCCAAGCAAAGTGGCAGATATCCAAGAAAGGGTCTCCAGTATGAAGAGTTGGACAGCACCAGGGCCCAACATGGTTCACGCCTACTGGCTGAAGAAGCTGACTGCACTCCACGAGCGTCTGGCAGCACAAATGAACCAGCTGCTAGTTAACGAGAGACACCCGGAATGGCTAACTGAAGGCCGGACGGTCC